>NC_133203.1:18024962-18027462 GCF_958299795.1 Porites lutea
AAAATTTCCCTTAGTTTCAGTTATAGTTGTAGTAGGGTTAGCAAATCTATCTTGCTGTTGCGATCACTGCGTGAACGTTGCGAATAAACGAGACAAAAAAAATGTGAGACAAAGGACTCCTCCCTCAGAATTAATTTTGTTCTGGAGCCACGTAACCAGCGTTTTCCAGGGTCTCTCTTTCTCTCTCGCTCCGTAGGGCGGGTAGGAGAGAACCCTGGGAACGAGGTTGCTGTTGGACAAGGGCCCGAGAAAATATGGAAACATCTATTTGAAAGGACCAGCTACTTGTGGGGAAACATTTCTAGTTAATCTGCTGACGTCCACCTTCAAGAAATTTTCTAATCCTGCTACAGCCATGTTTGCATGGGTGGGGGCCGAGGATGCTAAAATCCTGTGTCTGAATGACTTTAGGTGGTCTCCACATATCATTCCCTAGTCATTGCAGACGTTTCTAATGCAGCAACCAACGTTATTAGAATTTGTTTTTCCACCTCATGCCGCAAAGCAGATAAATCTGTTGGAATTTCTGGCTAACGTTTCATATGAGAATGAAAAAGAGGATAGGGACGAGCAAGCAAGGGCTATGTTTGAACAGTATGTGCACGAAATTGCCCAAAGAAAGGAAGGTATTTATCTGTTTGTTAAGACCACTTAGCCTTATGAATACTTCTCGGTATTTTTTAAGCGCATTTTCACCTCTGTTTGCCAAGAGTTTAGAGAAACCTGCTGAGACATTTTTTAATATACAAGGAAACTATACTAAAAACAGTGTCATTAAGTATTATTAAAATGTTTTAATTTTTTGAGGTTGTTCTAAGCTATTATGATTTTGGCTAATTCTAGTGCCTATACATTGGTAATTACAAAAAGCATCAAAAAGGCAAATAACACAGAGTAGAAAACCACTTATTAGGGTGCAAAGAAATCAGCTTTACAGCCTGCCAATAAGGCAGGCTGTAGCTAGCGAGTACTAGCCTGAAAGTCATATCAAATTAATAGCCCCCAAAAGATTAATGAGCAGGATTGGTTACAGTTTTTTCTGTAATTAGAATTCCCCTAAAAGGTTCGCATGCCCATTGGGCAATTCATGAACAGAATTCACTAGCCCGATGGCAGAATTCTCTAGCCCCAGGGTATCAGGTACTACTTTCTTTGCATGCTGATTTATCTGCCTAGTATAATCCATTTATAGACAAATTTAGAGGTTTACTGATTGTCTTCAGTCGTGTTCTATTTTAGTTTAAATACGTGGCCCATAATGCCCATAATGTCTCCCTAGTCAACATCGCGAGGAACATCACCAAATGTCCATAATAGGAAGAAGTCTGTCAAATAAAATGACTGAAGAACTACAGGGACTAACTTTAAGTATGCATTTTGGGGAGGTGTTAGTCTTAGCTGCCAGTTAAGAGAAAATTGACTGTAGTCGACTGGCAGCAATATGCTCTTTCAATTCGTAGGTGAAACTAGGTTGAATGACTTGTGCTGTTCTGGACTGGCTGGGATTTCCTTCCTCCTCGAAGAGACGTCTTGATTGCTAAGTTTAGTAGCAACAAAAACAGCAAGTTACCAACATCAGAAAGATGTTTTGTTGTCTTTAGTGCTCACTGTGGGCCATGAGACTAACGGAGACTTCCTGAGTGCCATGGACATTGCTATCATGTGTGGCTCCAGGGGATTTGCATATGCATGGACTTCTTCTTTCAGTCTAATCAGCGTTTGCCACTTGTAACTAATTGTCAGCTTTATCGCATTCAAGTCAAAAGCCCGTTGTTGTGTTTTAAATCCTTATTTTGTAAGGCTTTCTGTTTAGGATCTTTGGCCCATTCAGGTCTTGTTAAATTTGATTTAGGGCCACATGTAACCATATTTAAGGTGTTCTAATGTGTAATGAAAAAACCTTCCTGTCTTTTATTGCTGTCTGAACAGATTAACAAAGTGTATGATCACATTGTCAAAGGTATACAGTTACTAGTAGGAATAAGACGGTGGTGTCTTGTACATGTTCATTGTTACTAATTTTTAATAAGATAATCAAAATCGAAGAATTTTGATGATTCTCATAGTGAGATTTCCTAGTCTCTACAAAAGTTATGTTATGTACCACAGGAAGAAAGGGTTATAACTCATTCCCCCAAATTTAATGGAAACATCATTTCAGAGCTCGACTACAGTGATTTCTATAGATGGATCAAAGACAAACTTAATACTTGAGAGAAAATGTATTAACCTTACGAAGCCAATTTCAAGTTGTTACAGCTTGTAGCACAGATTTGTTTTTTGGTCAAATGGTTCATCAACAATTTGACTAATCATAACATTGTCTTTAATGAGTTGTACAATTCAGAAGCACTAAATTAGTGGCTTTGTGAATATTGTATTAGTTAAATTTGAGGCTTACTGACAATCCTCTACAATGGCTGTGATGAGCCCCACGGATAATCCTTAGGTGGTGAATGCTGTAAATACTGATTGCTAGCCTGCATCTAGGTGGGCCTTC
>NC_133203.1:18034962-18092462 GCF_958299795.1 Porites lutea
ATCTGATATTCTCCATCTAAAGCCTGTTTGAGCCAAATACTGTAGCCCTCAAAATTTTCAATTTTGCAATTTTTTAAAACTTGCCTCGGATGTCTTTAGCACCCATGGCCAGAATATAATTTTCCCCAAATGGATATTACGATATTTAGAAACTTCAATATCTATGCAAGCTATGCTGCTAATTTGGTTTATGTGGAAAGAGTACTTTCGGAGAAATTAAGAATATCATTGTGCTTGTTTTTCCTGCTTGTCAAAATGGCTGACAGGGGACATAGTAAACGAGCAATTTCGTCTTGTCTATAAAACCCAAAATCTTTTAACGGCGATTTTACTTCTACCATCTGTATGAATTTCATTTGAATTGGTTCAAGTGCCGCTGAGAACCAGACTCGTTTATTTTTACTTCTTGAGAGTGAATTTTTTGGTCAAAACATAGACGTCTGGCCGACTCGATCAAGTGCGGTTACCACGGCAACGATACATCTGCCGATCAAAATATGGTTGTTTTTGTTCATTCCCCCAGGTAACCTAACTCCACACAAAAAATGAAGGGGGGTTAAAATTTGTCATTTCCAACTTTGCTTCACTTTCATGGAGAATTGCTCTTAATGTTTAAGTCACATTGTGCCAACTGGTGACCACGATAAATTGCAATATCATGTGCTTGTTTTTCATTTCAGCCAGATCGTCTATCCGACTGTACATAATCCACCAGACATCTTTCAGGACCAGTAAGGACGATGTACTTATGATACAATGATTTTTCTTATAATATAGAATGCATAATCAGGAAAAAATGAAACACATTTCCAGACGTTTGCATTGCAGGTAAAGGTATTAATGTTATGCATTATTATTATTATTATTTTGTTCCTTTTTTTTTCGCAATGAAAACAAAAAATATTCTTAGTTCAAATGATACTCTTCTTTTAAAACAATCGGTTTTATTTTTTTGGTTGTCTTTGACTGAAAGTCTGATGATAAAAAGGAAATACCAAATAAAATACCATGAGAACTAATATTTAAAACAAAAGACATTAAAATAATATGAACCATGTTCAATGCGAAAAATTATAAATCCCTAAAAAGAAAATAATTGTTTCCTCCACAAAATGAGCGAAGCACTGCTAATGATCCGTAATTTTCCTTGAACGCATTTCTCCCTTCCTGGTATCCTGTACCCTTTAAAAAGTGTAAATGATCGCTGGTTAAAATAGGGTAAGAAGTGCAGCTTTAAAAGCCAACAAGGCATCTCCATCTTCGTTACAGAATTAATAGAAATTCGAGTTACTGATCAAATAGATCTTCAACATATTAAATAACTACAATAAGGACTGAAGAACTTGGTACACATGAGTTCGATTGTAGGATTATGGTCTCCTTAGGGTTATGAAATTTTAGACTTGCATATTTTATTTTAGCTTGCAGCGCATGGCTCTGATGAAATTAATTAAGGCGACCGCGTTCCTTTCTTCAAAAACGCTTGCTTTCAATATTTAAATTTGTGCCTCGAGTAATTTATTGTCTTCTTAAGAGTTTTTTAATAATCTTTTGGAATGTCTTGTTTGCCTGTAAACCGATTGATCAACTTTGTCGTACAGTAGTCACACTGTAAAACTAAAAGTGTGCTGTAAAGTTATCTGTTCTATATAGGTTAATAATATGTACAGAAGTTCTTGTAGTATTGGGTAGATCATACTATCATCAGCATCTTATTCAAATCTTACTAAGATCAACAGAAATTTGATTCAATTAAAATAATTATGTTGACTCACGTCGATAGCTTCTGATTTCGCTGTTAGTTCTGAATTGATAAGCAATGAAGAAATACAGTGTACATGCATAAAATTCAGGAACACGCCTCTAAAAACCTAGCCAATCTGCTTGTATTTCTAGTAAAATCCCTCATGTTTAGTCATGTTTGCCTTTGCTGAAGTTTGATACCAGTTGAAAATGGCATAATCTTAAATAAAGGGCCATGAGTTAACTTTCCTTGAGTAAATCAGGACTGAACAAGAACTCTAAATAAGTAATGAGCATCAACAATTTCAGCAACCGAAAGTTAGAGTTTTTAAGTACAGGTTTTTAAATTAATTGACACATTATACTTCTAATAAAATGTTATTTTAAATACTTACGCGTCCTTCAAGTAGGTGTTCGTTGTATTAAATTATATTTTCAGTTGTATGTAATTGAATTTTTGTCAGTGTAAAGCCTTTCTGAGGAGAGTCGATAAACTATGCATCTATTAAGAGTACTTAATAATAATAATAATGGAATTAACATAGCGCTTATACATCGTTGTTCTAAGCACTTTACAATGTAAAAAAGAACATAATATCAATCACAAGCTTACATTATCACTATTGTACATATTGGGAAATTTATAGCATACACATCTTAAAAAGGAAAGAAAACAAAAACAAATTTGATGAAACTAAATGTCATATACCTTTTTACATTACATCATGTGTTGTGTACTTTCATAGCAGATGAAACTGATGTTCTCCCTCATAAGGGGGTTGCGCCTACTATACTAGACAGTTGTAGATCCGAGTTTACCGCGAAGGTCACGTGACAAGTCTTTCGCATCACGTTTGAGGTTTACGACGTGCGTTTTCAACGTGGGGAGGTAGGTTTTCACGTAGGGCATTTACCTCAAGGCTTTTAGCGTATAATTCTTGTTTTACCCCACGTAATAATAATACAAAAATCTTGTGGAGCAAGTCTTTATCCATTAAGGGGCACAAATTTGGGCGAAATGCTAAATTTGATAAATCCTATTGGATCTTGAAAGCAAGCGCCATTCATAGCTGCTGATTCAAAATGGCGGCCGTAAATTTGGAAGAAGAACTAATGTAAGAATTTACAGCTCTTTGCTGCTAGATAACCAAGTGTTATTGTAAATTTCTTTTATTTTCACTGATTGATATTTCTTCTATTTCTAAATGGAAAAATAAACCAGAATCCACTTCTTTAATCCACCACCAATCTAAATCGAATTATGTTTGAACATCGAACTACAAATTGGTAACCGCAAACCACAGTTAGAGGTTCGCGGTAAACTCGGATCTAAAACTGTCTACTGTACACATGATCCTTAAAACTGGTCCTAACGAGGACTAAAATAATAATAATAATTTAAGAATTTATATTGCACAGTTTTCGTGACTAGATGATGAATCACGCATTACAATAATACATAGAATATAAGAATTACATCATGTGTTGTGTATAATATCAAAAAGCCTAACTACGAATAAAAAGCCTTACTAAAAGTTACGTCTAAAAGTTTTACTAAAAATAAAGATTACATAGTCATATCTGGGTATGAAGTGAACCTTACTAAAAATGGAAAGCCTTACTATAAAGGTGCTTCTTTAAAAAATTTTTAAGTGTCCACAGATTTGGCCATTCTAATTTCTAGAGGTAAATCGTTCCAGAGTTTAGGCACCGAGGCAACAAAAGCACGGTGGCCCAGGGTTTTTTAAGTTTTAAAATTCGTGTTAGAAGCAGTAATCTGCCGTTAAATCGCAGTCTAAATCTTGAGTTTCAAGGCTCAAGTTTAACAAGATCATTTATATAGGATGGTGCTAATTCATGAATGGCTTTGAAAGTTAAAAGTAAAATCTTAAAATTAATACGAAATGAGAAAGGAAGTCAATGCAGCTGATGGAGCATTGGGGGTAATGTGGCAGAATTTGCCCTGCATAACGACAAGTCTGGTGCGTGCATTTTGAACTCTCTGCAACTTGTCAATATGGCACTTAGGCACACCATATAATAGACTATTACAGTAGTCGATTGGGCTACTAACAAAAGAGTGGATAAGAGTCGCAGCTGCATCCATTGAAATGTTATTTCCTGATGCGTCTAATGTTGTGCAAGTGATAGACAGCAGCACTGCATATTTTTGTAATGTGTACAGCCATAGTAAGTTGATCATCGAACCACACACCCAAATTCCGTACAACAGAAACTTTGCTTTCATCGAAATCTCCTACCCCGATAGTGTTGAGAGCGGCCTTTTTTAATAGATTTTCTTTGTATGTAACAAATCTGTATGATAATCACGGAAGTACGACTTATCATGGGTTCCACAGTATTGTCCAGAGCTAAATCACCCAATAATACAGTGTAGTAGAACTTTCCAATTCTGGATTTGCTTTTTGTCTGTAAAGGAAGGGCCTTGCTCTCCCGCAACGACCTTGCACTCCAAATCCATGTTGAAGTGCAGCTGGTGGCTCTTGGTTGAGAGGAACCAGAGTCAATGGCCTGCTTCTCGAGTACTTCTGGCATTTGCCTTCTACCTGGTTAGAGAGCCTCGGAACTGTAACTACATCAAGCCCTCTAGTGGCAGCAGTTGACCCTTTGTCGTTTGGTCTTTTTTTCGTATTCCTGTTTGACTGACAATGCATGGGTCTCGAGGGACGCAATTTTAATTTTCAGCTCAGATGAAAAAAAATTTCCTCATCTTTGTTGTATAATGTCGCCCGTAGCGATTTACACCTCTCTGTTTAAAAAACGCTTCGTTGGTAATATTATCTTGGTTTTGAGGAGTTATCAATAAAGATCTTGTATTAGCCTCCACCTGCTTCTCCAATATTGTAAGACTGTGTTTAATGTCCTTCTTTTCAGCTAGTAAAAAAAATTTTCTGCTCCAAAGTTTGTTCATTATTGGAGTTTGGCAAGTCGCTTAATGTCCCCGGCTTGTCTTGAATCAGATTGACCCATTTATCCTTACAAAACGGGCCCTCTTTTTTTCCTTGAAAAGTAAGAGTACACAGCTTCTTGTGGTACCAGGTTAACATAAGCTTACTGTTGCAACTTTTAAATTGCTTAGTATTTTATCTGTTTTATTACAGATCATACTGGAAGCTATGTACGACCTCGTTCGAGCGAACAAAGAACTTTGTAGTGAACAGAGCGGAGCGCTCGCCATTTGTATGTGGAAGCAAACACCATGAGTTGCTGAAAGTGTTTCAAAAGTGCAGGTAAGTGAGGTTTGGTCGTGTTTTGCTCAATAATTATTCAATGCCACGCGCAGAACTCTGTGAGGGCTGACATCTTAGAGACTGAACACAATAGCTACACTTGTTACCTACACTCCCAAGTTTTGCTACATTGACCCCAGATAGTATTGCAGCATTACAAGAATAGAAGAGCTGCACATCTGAAAGTGCACTGATCACTAATTTGTTTTCCTGTCTAATATTTGCACTCAAATAAATTTCAGATAAAAACTAGAAAATTTTATCAGAAGAGCTTTGTTGAAACAGCTGTACCTCAAAAAAATTAAACATGTTTTGGGCACCCAAGGACGTTTGTATGTGAAAAAAATTATCTGTTTAAATCTTATGTGCTTGTAAATGCCCTCCCGGCATTGTCACAAAGAGCATAAATAACAGCCAGAAATGTAGAAAAAATGTATATTTTGAAAATGTATATTTTGTCTGAGAATTTAGTACGATAGGTGGTCTTTTTACGGCATGTAGAGGAAGAAATTGATGAGTCATTAGAGAACTCAATTTGATCTTTCCCAAACCAAAATCTGGACACAAGGTGCTCCTGTAGCAAAAATTAACAGGTCCTTTCGTTCTTACTCATGGCTGTTACCAGATAGTCCTCAAAATTCTCCTTTACGCTGCTTTCCAGGGACCGCGGAGGGGGAGGGGCTGGTAGGGCCGCGGCCCCACCACTTTTTTGCGCTAAAAAGAAAAATAATTAAAATAAAAAAAAGACTTGAAACAAGTTTTTTTCCGTCTATATTCCGCTATATTTTCTGTATTTTCTTTAATTTCAAACGCCAGGCATTTTGTGGGGCTCCTGTGCTTTTCGCGGTAATTGTGCCCTGGGGTCGACTTGCTCCTTGATCAAACGCCATGCCTTGGCCACCCCTTCGTTTCGTTCGGCAGCGTGTTTTGTACTTCCAGCTCCGGCAGAGTTTTTTTTTATCAGTTTTATCAGACGAAATGAAGAAAAATTACTAGCTTTTTCAAGCCAAACGAAGGTGAGTAGTTGTTTTGAGTTGATAAAAGTTTTATATTTTGTCTTTCTCCTTTCGAATCAATGAGATATTCGATGGCAAGAAGAATTACATTACTTGAACAGTGAACGGCCATAGTTAGAAATTTTTCAGATCACTTCAGTGTAGTATTTCTATACTAAAATTGTAATCGCTCCTTTTCTTGCATTGAATCTGAACTGACCGTGTATGTTGGCCGACCTATAAAGAGCAACAAATACTGGATAAAGTATGCAAAGTCACGCGACAGAAACATATCAAATACTATGATTTTATTCCTTTTTTCGATTTTCAATATGAAAAAATTATTTTCAATTGTCAGCCCTCCCACTTTTCACCTTGCTCCGCGGTCCCTGACTTTCTCCACCTCTCAACTGAACTGGAAATACTAGGCACTCTTTTACTGTGTTAGATGTGATGTTGCCCGCAGCAATGAGTGTTTAAGATAAAGGTGGACTTTCGCTTTTCTGGGCTATTCCAGTACAACTTTGCACTTGCCAATGAATGATTAAATTTTTCAGTTAGTCCCATCTTGTTTAAATTCTGAAGGTCAAGCAAAGGGAAATCAAAGCAATATCCCTATCTTGTAGCGATAAATATTCCACTCAAATGTTTAACAATTTTGTTCACTGAAGGAAAGACAACTATCCACCAACAATGTCACCAGAATAATGAATAGTGTGATCTCATTTCCAAAAATATTGAGGCAAAAGATATTTTATGGGTCCTTTGGCCAACATATAATTTAGGGTCCAGGTTTATCCTCGGCTGTTTCTTACAATTCTTTTATTTCACTCAAGCAGTCTTAGCCGAGCCAGTTTCCTGGTTGCCCAGTCTGCCTTATTGTCCATGCAGGCTGAGGCGATGGTAATGGTCAGCAAGGCCAAGCATTCTGAATCTAGTCTTGTCTGACCAAGTTGGATGGTCGCCGTACAGTTCAGCATTTGTGACTTGGTCTCACCAACCGATATTAAGGACAAGGCAGAGCATGCAGATATATGTTTCATTGACAGCATAAGAGATGTTTCATTTTTGTTTTGTACTTGGCCTCGTACATTTCAATGTAAAGTCAGGAGAAACTCACCATAACCCAGAAACTGGCAGATTTCAAGAATTTTTATAATAATGTACTTCTATTCCCAGAGGGCGTGTTTTGTGACTGTTCAGTGGCAAAATAAATTGTAAATGTTGTACTGCATCAACTGATGATGACCACAAAGGAGTAGCCTCTGTTAAAAAGTACCAGGCAAATGCTTCTAAGTTTTCGATATGAAATCATACATCCTTTTCTTACCTTCGTGATTACGTCTAGTATGTGCAAATTGCACTCTTCTCTGGTCATCGTTTTTACCGCCTCTTGGAGATCCCCTTTACAGATAATTGTAAACGAAAATGGGGAGGCCAGGCCCCTCTCGTACAATGGTATGTTCTATCATCACTCCCAGCAGCTCCATAACCCCTGCAGCTCCCACATTGGTGCTGTAAATTGTTGTGCGGTTGCCTAGGCCCTAGAAAAAATGCTGAGATACAGCACTAACCAACTGTCCATCAAAATGTTATGACCCCTCCTGCGTGTACCGCAGATTGCCCGTAATATGCAATTCTAAGCCTCTTTATGTACATAGTTATTGTGTTCATCTTTTTATTGTGCACGTCTTTCATTTCTTTAACGTAAGACAATTTGAAAACCTACCTCTCCTGCGATCTCTAACTCTTCGTACATGGGAATGATGCTGAAAAATGGCGCCACTTAACGTGGCACAGTTAGGACGCCATGTATGTTAACTGTTGTGTACCATTTTATACGCGAAAAACTGCTTCTCAAAAATACTTTTGTCTGGATATAATGGATATACTTGTTGTTGGTTGGACAAAAAAGGGGGAGAAGTGCTCGCAAATGAACTTGTGGAGGTAGTTGCCTTGATCGACCTTGTTGTAGGGGGAAAATAATCTGCACAAGCTTGAACAGAGGTTTCCATGCAGTACAAAAATGAAATCTGGGAAGGACACACCTTGTCATTCCATGGTGAGAAGTTTTGTCAGAATATAGAATTTGAAAAAATTCTTTTGTGATGAATGACTGCATGTACATCTAAGTGGGATTTAACTGTTCAAGGGCGAAATTCATCGTAACACAAGTTATGTTTTGCAACGTACTCCCAGAGAGGTAAACGGTTGATGTAACCTAAATTTGAATTAATTAATATATGGCTTGCCACATATGTAACCAGGCCTGCCTTGGTAAGACACTTGAAAAATAAACATGGCTCCCTGAATACCATGTGTTTGCTGTATGTAACATGGTGTCGAATAGTGGGATAGTGGGATCCACAAAACAAAATGGAGCAAGGTTTCAAGCTCTCAAATACCTGTCGCTTCAAGGGAACCCTTCTGAAAACTGGAGAAATGGGCTCAGTGATCTGAATTGTATGTCCCCGCAAAGGAGCTGATCGAGAAACCCGATGTGACTAAGATCGCCATGTTGTCGGCAGTTGGACCTGACGCCTTGGAGCAATACAACCACTTCAAATGGCAAGAAGGTTAAAACAGTAAAAATACGACCAGGTGAAGATAAAGTTTGAGACCGAGTTAGCTGGCCACAAATGAATTGTATTCTCCAGATATCAGTTCTGGGATCACTCGAAGACCTCAGGCCAAACATCTGATGAATTCCTACAACACTTAGCTACGACGCGCTTTCTCTGTCTTGTGAGTTTGCTGAACCAGGTAACATGGTTAGAGCCAAAATAGTATTCTTCCCACTCTAAAAGAGCGGCTGCTATGCAAACTGAAGCTTGACCTACAGAAGGCCCTAGATATTTCGCCATCTCCCGAACTGGCACATAAGAAGTATGTAAGTATAAAAGGTGCTGCGAGGATGGAAGAGCAACAAGTAGATGCACTCAACACAAATTGCCTTAACACAAACCAAGCTTCAACACGTGGTAAGCAATCTCGCTCTAGGGGTTGAGGAACAGGAAACTGCAGTAGAAGGCAAAGTTGCAGGAGATGCGGTACCACGCATGCCTGAAACGAGTGCCCAGCTTGGGGAGTCCTGTTTAAAGTGTGGAGGTCCAAATCACTTCAGCAGCCAACGCAGAATGGTTGATCAGAATCTAAATGAAATGGTTAATCAAGGAAGTAGTGAGAATGAATTTTTTGTTGATTGCCCGTACATTGAAAACACCTCCTTCAAAGACAGTTCTGCATGTTTTTTCTGTGGTGAATATTAATGGCACCACACTACGGATGAAGCTGGATACTGGTGTCTCAGCAAACATGATATCTTGGAAAACCGTCAGCATAATTCTCCTCACCTGTGTCCTTGCAATGTTTGTTTGAAAGCATATGGTGACCAAATAATCACCCATAAACACAAACTCACCCTAACTTGCAAAGCCAACCAACGTGAACACACGCTCGACTTCTATGTTGGAATGACAAAGGCACCTCCCATATTAGGACTGCAAGCCTACCAGAAGTTGGGTTTGATTGAAAAATTGGATTGCCCTCAAGAGCAACCCATGACGTGTTTACAGGCTTGGGCAAGTTTGACAAGTACCAGATCATCATCGAAGAAGGCGCTGAGCATGTCATACAAGCTCGATGTCGTGTCCTACACGGGTTGCAAGACCGTCTGACGGAGAAACTGGACCAAATGGAACATGACAGAATCATTGGTAAGACTGACAAACCAATGGACTGAGTCAACAAAGAAGGATGGCAGCCTCCGTTTGTGTTTAGATCCAAAGGACTTGAGCAGTGTTATCAGACAGGAAAATTTCCAGATCCCCTCATTTGAAGATGTGGTTTCATGCCTGGAGGGAAGAAATATTTCGCAGTCCTGGACCAAAGGGACTCCTACTGGCAACTACCCTTGAGTGAAGAAAGCTCTTACTGACGCACCTTTAATAATCCTTTTGGCTGATACCGCTTCCTATGTATGCCACTTGGAATTTGCTATGTATCTGAGGTGCTGCAGAGGAGAATATACAAAGTATATGGAGACATGCAAGGAGTAGAAGTCATTGCCGACAACATAATCGTCGCTGGGGTACTGAGAAGGAGCATGATACCCTGTTGAAAAAAATGTGATGCAAGGGGCAAGAAAGCAAAATGTGAAGTTCAATCTAAAAAGATCTAGTTTAAGCTCAAACGAGTTGTCCATTGAGACCATCATCAGTGAAGATGGGATCCGTCCTGTTCCAGATAAAGTCAAAGCCATGGTGAAGCTACCACAACCAGCAAGTGAAGAAGACGTTCGAAGACTGATAGGCACGGTGGCCCCCTTTAAAGATTTCATCCATGACCTGTCTACAACCATGTTTCCTATTAGGCAACTACGAAAGATGTGGATTTTCAGTGGTTACCAGAACATGAAAAGGCCCTTAATAAGATCAGAGAAAGCGAGCCAGTCCTGCGTTTCTATCTATGACCCCACCAAAAAGGTGACCATACATGCTGATGCCTCCTTCACTGGGCTAGTGGCCTATACCTCACGCGCATTAATGCAAACTGAAGAGCATTGGTTCCAAATTGAAAAGGAGTTACTAGCAGTCACATTTGCTGCAGAGGAGAGTATATAAAGTGTTTGGAGACATGCAAGGAGTGGAAGTCTTTGTTGATGACATGATCATCACTGGGGATAATGAGGAGGAGCATGATCGATTGTTATGGGGCAAGAAAACAAAATGTGATGTTAAATCCTAAAAAGATCCAGTTTAAGCTCAAACGAGTTGTCTATTCAGGGACCATCATCGGTGAGGTTTTGATCTGTCCTGATCCAGCTAAAGACAAAGCCATGGTGGAGCTACCACAACTAGCAAGTAAAGAAGGTTTTCGCACACTGATAGGCTCAGTGACCTTCTTTTAAAGATTTCATCCATGACACATCCACAACCATGTGTTCTATCAGGTAACTACCTAAGAAAGAAGTGGATTTCCAGTGGTTACCAGAACATGAACAGGCGCTTAATAAGATTAAAGAAAGCGAATCAGTCCTGTGTTTCTATGACCCCATCGCCAGCAACACCCACAGAGGGTCAAGTGGCCCACCCAGTGACCATTGCCTCTCCAAGTACTTCTCCAGAGAAAGTCCCCACTGAGACAACATCCCCTGTAGAACTTCCAATGACAACTGCTCAGGCACCCAAAAGGAGAGTTTCAGAGAGAGAAAAACAAAAAGCAAAATGGTTGGACGATTATGAACATCGACTTTCTAGAACAATGCTATGGAACTCCAGTATTTTGAGCATTAGAAATGTTATCTGTTAATGTTACCAGTGCCACACTTAAGTTCAGTTCTGTTCATTTAATCATTTTTAAGTTTTAAGTTAAGTTTTTTATGAGCATTGACTTTGTCGAACAATGATATGGAGCTCAAGTATTCTGTGCATTAGAAATATTATGAGTTGTTGTTACCAAGCGACAATTCAGTTCTGTTCATTTAGTATTTATTTCCTTTATTTCAAAGAAAATAAAGGAACAGGGGACTTCACATGTAACGAGGCCTGCCTTGGTAAGGCACTTGAAAAATAAACATGGCTTTATTGGTAAATAAAAAAGACACTCTTTTAATCTATCTGTTGATCCCTCCCTCAAATACTCTCTTTGATGAAAATTGTGAAAGGTTCTTTATTTCTTTTGCAATTTCACAATGCATTCCCACCTGAAGTGTAGCAGAGCAATGAAGACAATGGAACTACTGGTGGAAAGGGAGGAGGCAAAAGTAAGAAAAGTGTAAATAAGAACTTGTTTTGTAGTGTGTTTATAAAATAAGATTCTGGAACAGTGGCAGGCAAAATTTACCTTTAAGGGGTACTGTATTTCAATGGTCTTTTATTAGTATAGTTTCTGGAAAAGAAGTTCGTCACCTCACGCATGCAAATGCCCTCAAAGGCCTCGCTATCCAATCCCCTCGTCCATCACCACATTTCTGTTTCTTGCATTTTCCTAAACTTTGTTTGACCATTTTTTACAATAAGAGAAAAGCCCTGAGCAAGATGATGTACCTGCACCACAAAAAAGCCAAAGAAAACAAGGGAAAAAGGTTCGTTCTTATTCAAATTGATTAACACACTACAGTAAATGTGCTAAAAACGAGTGTATCAGGTTAAATATACACTGAATGGATTTGTGAGGGTAACTATATACAGAATACATGAATACATTACACATGAGACAGCGTTAACTATTTTAAGCAGGTGTAATTTTAAAGTTCTCATGATTTATCGTCTCAGGCTTAGCCCAAATACATGTACCATGTATTCATTACCCATAAAAACATTCTTATAATTTCAGTCAAGACTCTAAAAAAAAACTGAACAGAAGGCAAAAAATCTCAAGAAACAGAAAGGTGTCATCTTAGACGATCCGACTCCAGACTTAAGGCACACTTCACTATCTGAATCTGAAAAGAGTCTGAGCGACAGTGAACCTAAACATGTGGCCCTCCATATAAGCAAAGCAAACCAGTACAAGATGTCCACTTTGGTGGGAAAGAGCCTATGAAACACAAACCTCCACGCTGCATAAACGTTGCTTGCACAGAGGAAAATGAGGAAAAAGATTTAGGGAATTAAAAAGCTCACCAGAGCACTGCAGCAGCTCAAAGAAAAAGTTCATAAGTATGAAATATTGTACACTTCGCATAAGGACCAATTATAGGCACAGTGCAACATGTATTTATAGAAATTGGTTCCAGGTAACTCTTCAATATATACTTATGCGGACAACATTTTGTTTTCACAGTTATGTATAGAATATATCAACCACTCCTCCATTGGTTAAGTTCCTATAAATTTTAAATAGCATACAGTGTATGTGTCAGTTGTACAAACAGGTTTCATTCTCAAAATGTGGTGTGGTTTTATTCTTCTTAAATGGCCTTGTAAGGAAGAAATTAAGAAAAAGTTGCCAAGTTCTTTTAATAAAGTTCCAAGCACTCGAATAATAATAGATTGCACGGAGATATTTTTGCAAAAGCCAACATCTCCTAGTGCCCAGAGAGCTACATGGAGTAACTATAAACAGGACAATACCATGAAAGCACTGGTGGGAATCACTCCAACAGGTTACTTCTCCTTTGTTTCTAAACTATGGACTGCAAATGTCAGTGACAGATACATCACAGAAAGAAGTGGTCTACTGGACAAACTTGAAGAGGGGGATTCTGTTATGGCCGACAAGGGGTTCAACATCAGAGATCTGCTTACAAGAAAGAAAGTTGCAGTTAATATCCCACCACTTTGCAAAGGTACCTTTCCAATAAAGGGAGCTAATGGGGTAGGGGTGGAAGAGGGTATGCTAAGATCAAAGAGAAGGTCTCCCTGGACAAAGTAACAAAAAAAAACAGATATAACAGTATCAATAACTTGTTGCTCGTAAAAAGGATCTTTCTAACTAAACAGAAGTTTCTTAGGAATATTTTTTATATTATAGGGTTAAGTTGAACTGCTCAAAGATAAAGGTAGTTTCTACTAACTTCCAAACCTGTTTACATAACAGGGGTGGATCCAGAAAATTCAGAAAGAGCTGGTGTGAGGCAGTGGTTTGCCACTGCC
This sequence comes from Porites lutea, assembly GCF_958299795.1. Lineage (NCBI taxonomy): Eukaryota > Metazoa > Cnidaria > Anthozoa > Scleractinia > Poritidae > Porites > Porites lutea. The sequence goes on from NC_133203.1 coordinate 18,048,550, forward strand.
ACGCATCCAATAATTTAGTATAGGTTTTGTTTGGAAAAAAGGTTTCCAAAAAAGCAAGTACTTTACTATCAGTACCTTTTGAATTGGCATTTACTTCATTCAAAATCCTTTTTTTCTCCTCTTACACAGGAAAGCAACTTTCAAAAAAGGCAGTAAAATCTACCCGTACTATTGCAAGTGTTCGGATCCACATTGAACGTGCTATTGGACGTCTTAAGGATTCTACAAGGGAACTTCCTTCTTCAAATGCTACCCATTGCAGACAATATTCTTAGTGTTTGTGCTGCTCTGTGTAATTTGCTACCACCACTGGCCAAATGACTGACGCATTTGTCCAGAGAGCAGAAAAGCACACCAAGTTATTGTGACGTGGAAGTGATTGCGACTTAGTGTATGTAAATGGTAAATGAAACATGTATTAAACGTATCCAGAGACAGATCAATAAAATTATGTGGTATCTAATCCAGCACAGACAAAAAACACTATTTAAGCACCTTCACTTTTACAATCAGCATCTAACGGCAGTCACTCTATAATGAATTCAGTATGTCATGGTGGAATAGTTCCTGAACTATATCCTCCACGAAGAAGTTTCTCAGCTTTTGGAGCATTTCATTCCACAAATCACTATCAAACTTAAGGTTTACAATCAATATTCCTTTGAGGGTATAAATAACTAGATCACAGCGATGAATCCCTGTTATCCCCATCAGTCCTTAGATTTGGTAGTTCCATTTGGTTTCTTTTTTAATTTATTACTTGCCATCCACAAGCATGAGGTTCTCCTCAGCTGCAACATGTGGAGGGAGATTTCGTTTTGCATACATGCTTTTAACTTCAATTAACTTCTTTTGGCAGCAAGCACAAATCCTTATACCGTCAGGACTGGCTCCCAAGAAGGGCCATAATGTGTTTACAATGAGTCCACTTTTTTCTGTTGACAACTTCTCATGATTTTTGTTCTGTTTTTTTTTTTATGTAAAGACTAAGTGCTCGCTTTTCTTTTTCATGCCCCCATATCAACTGTCGTAGCATGGCATCTTCAGCAATTGGACAGTAATTCATGAGATGTTTAATAGTGTTTCTTCTGTCTGTTCTCTCTCTAAGGTGGCACACAGTGTAAAATGAGGAAGCTGTAATTCTTCCTGCCCTTTGTTCAAACCAAAATTGAGACTGGGATTGACAGACAGTTTTCTTGTTGATCATTTCTGCTTGCTCTTCATTAAATGGAATAGCCTCAAGGAATTCAATTGCCAGTTCTTTAGAAACTGTAGGCATCACTTTTTCAGTATTAACAGAAACAAACACTTTGGCGTAATCATTCATTGAATATACATGTACACTTTGAACACTTTCTTCTTTACAGACATTAACATCACTGCTGATGAAAGCTCTGACTTCTTCCTCCGTTTGCCTGGGTCCTTTAGTTGAAGATAAAAAAAGGCAGAGCTGAAGAGCTAGGACATGTTTCCAGCAACCCAGCTTTAAAATCTTGTTCCAGTTCAGACACATTATAAGGAATACAAATTGGATTAAAAGCTCTTGGGTGAATTGGGTCTTTCAATGTCACACCGTAACTAACACTCGTTTGAAGGTCCTGAATGGGCAAACTTCCCTCATTTCTCTTTCCTCTATTTTTCTGCATGCACTGTCCTGATGTACATGATTGGAGATCACTGAATCTCACATTTACTTCTAGATCAAACAATGCTGCAGCTATGTGACGGCAACCTTCATCTGCCCTGTTTAAAGGAGGACCAATATAACAAATATGTATCTCACATTGTTCACACTGATAGACTGTACGGTAGCCTATAAGTTCAGTTACTAGGCTCACAGATTCTGACTTTGAACTACTGTTTTAATACTTAGTGCTGAAGTCATAAATGATCCAGAAGGTTTGAGATTTAAAATAATGCATCCATTGATTTAGATCTTCAATTCAGGAGGCATCTACTTTTTACTTATGTTACAACTGCTACAAAGGAAATATAAACCTTCGAATCTGAATAAAACAAAACCTGTCACAGAGAAAAACAACTGAAAAGACCAAGCGTTTTGATTCTCCAACGTATGTTTATGGAATACCAAGCACATAGACAGGCTTCAGAAATCAAAAGAAGAAAATACATACCCTCCTTTGCATAAGCAGTATGCTAAATTGACACTTCCATCCTTCTTTAAAATGAAAAACCCTCTGTTTGTTGCTGAACCATCATCAGTCTTGGATTTTTCAGTTGGCTTTACAGCAAACTTAAAATAACTGTAATTACTATTGGGTTAAGGTGGGTGATACCAAAGTTCTTCCACATGTCCATCAAAAAATAATTTGCACCCAAATAGAGATTTGTATTTTTTTAGGCTTTCGCTGTTGTATACGGGATCTTTTCCCACCAGGTAATTAAAAAGATCGGGGAATCTTAAGTCCGGTACGTTGGTAAAGTTTTTGGTCCATTGGGAAAAAACACGGTTTTTGTTATCCAATGGATTTGCGAGATCTCCCTCATCGGTTTTCAGTTGCTCTTTCATAGAAATTCTTGGATCGACTGGTGCTTCCTCTTCAGCAATTTTTGGGCCTTTCATGTCCTCAATTTTCTCACAAAGTTCTACAAGTTCAACCTTAGGTTTTTTGCTGAGCTTTGAATGCCCCTTTGTTTTAAGTATTCTTTTAACCAAGGAACCGGTTTACAGTGAAAACTGCCTATAGTAGAGTCAGCCATCTTGTGTCCTCTAAGCCTCGCTTACATGCAACTACCTCGTTCTCAGGAGTGCACGGTCAAAAATATTGAAAGGACCCTATTGAAAAAGCATCACATGCTTTTTTGAGGGTTACATGTGAAAACAGTGGAAACCCGCCTTATGGCCACCCCCGTAATACGGTCACCTCGTTATTACAGCCACTTTTTCCAGCCCGGCAAAACAGTTATACATTGTCTTATTAAAAAACCCTGTTAATACGGTCAACTGCTACATTTTAAAATGCCAATCACCAGAATCTTTTATAACTTTATTCCATTCATACGGCTACTCATACCAAGTCTAGAAAATTGAATTGCCTGTGACATCTTCATAAGCACGGCCTATTCTTGTATTGCTTCTATAGACTACAGTACACTAGGAATAGATTTGTGGCAGTTTTTATCTGATTTTTAGAAGTGTTTTATACACTGAAGGAAAGTTTAAAGTAGTTTTTATAATTACTGTACGCAATATCTACTTATTGCGATTATTGATTCCACAGAACAGTTGTTTAAGAAGTGCAACCGCAATGTACGGTGTATTTGTCATTACAGCCCTCAAGTCATGAAATTAGTTGAGCCTCTCCCGGTAATATGGTCATCCCGTCAACAGTCTTAACACAGCCAAATTATGTTGAGCCATTGGTGACCCTATTAACGGAGTTCTACTGTACTATGAGAAAGATCATACGAGGCCCCCGTGTTTACAAACCTGCCATGTGGGATTCAGTGCCTTTGTTGGTCTCAATCGCTTTTAATTGCATGTTTTAATGGTTTGACTGTGAGAGAGTATAATGCAAACTCGGTAGAGGCAGAAGGACAGTGTAAACAGTCATAAAAGCGAGAAGGTAGAATGAAATCAGCGGTGATGTTTGCAAATCAGTGTGAGGAAATTGTCTGAAACTGGGATACTAACATTACCAGCACCGCGAACTGCTAAAAATATGCAATATTCAATTATGAAATCATCATATGCCACCCAGGTTAACATAATGCAGTGCCCTTTCCTTACATAAACCTACTCAGTATCAGACTCCAAGAGTGAGACATTGGTGTCTCACCCTGAATTTTCATGTGGCTGCTTTTCTCGTGGCAGTGCAAGTGGCTCAACGAGGAAAAAGACCTTTCTAGTAATGCAGTTAAGGGCTTAGCCATAGTCTTTCCCAACTTATTCAAAATGCTGTGTATTTCAAGTACGTTACAAATTACATCAGCAGAACGTGAGCAATGCACGATATAGCACATTGTGCAGACCTGAAAAGTACATGGCAGCGACCATGACTGAAGAGCAAGAGGCCGCTGCACTTGCTCTGATGAACATCCTTTGTATCACACAAAATGGCATCACGCAAGTCCATCACTCGACACCTTTGCGCAGAAGCATCCATCATGTCTCCTTTTTGCTAATATCCTAACTGGTTAAACGGCATATTACAAGTCTACAGAGTGTGTTTAATGTATTCAACAATTATCAACATGTACATTTTCAGTCTATCACACTATGTGTTCACCGAAAGCAGAAAAATGTTAGCTTCATTTATAATTTGGCACTGTTATTGGAAATCTGCGCTCAGAGTCACAAAACGGAATTTCTGAGGAAACATTTCCCAGGGGAGAATGCCTTATACTTCATGCCCTCTGAAGCTCGGTTGTCAATCTAGACAAAAGTACCACATTAGGAACCCCTCTATGCTAAAATACTAGCCACGCCTCTGATATTTGACACAGTGAATGATGTGTCAGGGTTCGAAGGATAAAACGCGGTAAGACCACAATTCCTTTCATACCACAATGTGACAGATCCAAAAGTTGAAAAGTCTTTCTTCATCGTGGCATTTTCGTCGGTAGTTTCATGTGAAAAAAACTCATCATGTCAATTGCAGAGGAAGAAAGAGAGGGTAAAGGATCCAATGAGCCTACGAGAGAACAGTGTTTGCTTGCTGGAACAGGGTGTTTGTATAAACTGGCAGCAGAGAAAGCTTGTCATTGCTGGAGTTTTATGTTGGTAGGCAATTGCACTGGAAAATTGTACCACTTGACCGTAAACCATGGCCTACACAATGTCGCCAAAAAATTTGGCATACAAAAATTTACTGTAGAAATCAGCATACACCATTGCAAGAAGGAACCGCAATTTCCAAATGGTAAGAGTGATCGTGTGTAACATGCAAGATGAAAGGCTGATTTACTCTGATTTTCTCAAAGTCAGGAAAGAACACAAATTGATTGGAGAGTACTATTTAACGAACGCTATTTGATGAAAAATATGTTTCTAATATTATCTGTGTGATCATGATAGACTGGAAGCAAATCTTGTAAATTCCCCATTAGCCCGAGCGGCCTGGCAATAAAAAAGCACATGTTCAAAGAGTTGTGTTCTGTTCGCTGTGTAGTATGTTTCTCAGACGTTTTTGCCTGCTTTTCGCTGAGGTTGTGGCCCTTTTCCCATCAGGACCAACAGGCAAGTTACATAAGCAGCATGAGTAGCGCTATTTAAGAATGATTTGGAAACTAAAACGTGACTACTAACAGCGTACATATCGCATAACAACAACTTTCTCACATGTAGTGATCTCTTTCTTCACAAAATGCATATTTTGTGCAAGGAATTCTAGAGTATGACATTCCCTATGTTGAAGTTGAAGAACCAGGAAACGTGTCCAAGACAGTAACGTTGTTCTTATTTGATTTTGTATTCCTGGCTTACAAATATATCTCTTGGCCGGACATGTGCAGACGACATTTGACGAAGACTAACACTAGAACCAGATAGTTGCGGTAAAAAATATCTTCCACTTGAGACACTGTCTACAGTCAAAGGGTGCCATTGGATTTTTCCAATGTCTAGGTAGGAAAAAAGCTTAAAACCTAAATCAAGCAATATATATATATCAGTAATTTGGGGTTTATAAATGATGCAGTTAAAAAGTAGTAAGTAGGGACTTAAAGCAACGAAAACGGGGACGGCGACGGGGACTCCAAAACCCGCAAAAAGACTGGGGAGAGAACGCCGTTGTTGCGGGAATTTCTAAACAGTTAAGCAGCCATTACAAAATGCCGCTAATGATGTCTTTTAAAGAAATTCGAAATCAACTTTTGATTAGCCACGATGATGGTGCGATAAACGATGAGGAACTTCTACTCCTGTATGATATAAACAGGTCCAATAATCTCGATCTTCCATACAATTCTTATCCTGGTTTTGACTTCAATGATTTGGAAGACAACGAGTGCCTTTCAGAGTTTCACTTCTACAAGAACGACTTACTATTTCTAACTGAAGTATTGGGGATTCCTGAGGTAGTGCAGTGCTATCAAAAAAGTATCTGTAGCGGATTGGAGGCTCTTTGCATTTTTCTAAAGAGACAGCTATCCTTCTCGATATTCAGACATGATAGCTCGCTTTGGGAAACCTGTTCCAGTGTTGTGCATGATAAACAACTACATGATCGACATCTACCAGGCACACAGTCACAGAATTTTGGAGTGGAATGATACCATCCTATACCCTCATTCACTGGAAATATACAGTAATGCCATAACAGCTAAGGGATCCCCCTGGGATAACGGTCCCCCTGGGATAACAGTTTTGGCTTTATTGATGGGACGGTTAGACCAATAAGCAAGCCCGGCCAAAATAAGCGCATTGTCTACAATGGGCACAAAAAAGTTCATGGTGCAAAATTCCAATCTGTGGCATTACCAAATGGAATTATTGCAAATATGTATGGACCAATCGGTAAGGGAAATGGAATATTAAATTACCCTTCAGTAAAAGACCTGAAAATTTTTTAATCTAAATGTTAATTTGTCTTTTTTGTTTTTTATAGAGGGCAGACAACACGACTCTGCTATGCTAGCAGACTCCAATCTTCTTCAAGATATGCAACATTATGCTTTTTCACCTGGGCCAGCGGGTCATCCACTGTGTGTTTATGGAGACCTCACGTACCCTTTGAGGGTGCACCTCCAGACCCCTTTTAGAAACATGATACTCACCCCGTGGATGGTAAATTTTAATAAGACTATGAGCTCTGTGAGAGTCTCTGTAGAATGGCTATTTGGAGACATAGTTGAGTACTTAAAGTTTGTAGATTTCAAAAAGAACCTCAAGATTAGACTTTCTTCAAGAAGAAGCCTTTGGGCATCGCTTTTCGGAATCTTTGAAGTTGCTCGTCCTCGTCTTGTCCATATTTTTCCATACAGTGTCTAAACCCCCTTTTCCACGTTTGATACGTTCTTCAACTTCCATCCCAGTTCGGAACTGTCAACCGCTCTAGGCTGCTAGGTTTTGTTCCCATTGCAACGGCCATTTTGTCAACTGCAGAGGTCATCGTTTTCAAGGTTTCTGTGTGGTCAGGACCTTTTGGAAGAGCCTTTTCGCTTTGATATGCTGCAAATTTCAAGGTGATTTGGAGGAAATCAGCTTTGACTTTGTCCCCGAGTTTTCGGTTTGTTAACACCAATTCATCCTCCGATGAAGCGCCTTCTTCAATTAACTTGTCTAAGATCGTCTCTTGCTGCTTTTTAACAGATCTGTACTTTGATTCCACTAAATTCAACACTGCTTCGAGTCTTTCAAGTCCCGGTTTTACTGCAAAAATCGCTTCAAATTCTTCCATCAACTCATTAAGAATTCCAACGGCATTGTTCATTTTTCCCGTGAGGGTTTTTACATCAACTTTCGGCGGCATTGCAAAGTGAAGGTGTAAATTGAAATAATTTCTAGAACTGTCAGTCGCTCGCTTTATGGCAGTCGGTTGTTCTGGAAAAATGATGCGTTTCACTCGTGAATTTAAATGACTGTAATGATTCCAAGATCGGTCGGTCACTTGTTTTGCTGTCAGTTGTTCTTGGAGGCCGGTTGTTTTACCACTATGCTGTCCTTCGGGATCCTGCAGTTGATAGTGTAACCTTCGATCCAATAGAATTTTTGACTGATTCGCGCTTACGTAGCGAAGCGTTTCTTAAATTTGAAGGCTACAACGATGTACAGATAACCACTTTATTTCTGAACTGGTTGCCAACAGTAACTTAATCGGCAACAGTCACACTGCAAAGCAAATGAAAGATTTGCGTTTTAAGTATGAAATTGCCCTTAAAGGCTGAAATATTCGCAGCAAAATGCTGCTTACAATTCTGTTGGGTAATCCACACATCTTAACACGGCTCTTTACATTATCTTTCAACGGTTGTGTCCGGATGATTGCAAGGTGAGTCTAATTAAAAATATATTACGCCTATTTATACAAAAATGCTAATTCGTCGCCAGGTCCTTCGCGACTGCATTTTTGGCGCCAAATCGGTAGCTACACAAGCGCAAATCACTCCGCCCGAGTGCGGAAATTAAGAGCTTACAGTAGCTCTAATTGAGCAACGGTTTATCATTTAAGACCGGAGAATCATGCAATTGTTCATTGTTCTTGAATTAATTTAAACTAGAGTAGTCCTGCATTGAGCTCTTCCTTTGTCGCAATCAAACACAGTTTGTGAATAGGTCTGTCGTACTCTCCGTCTCTTGTTTTGATTCTCACTTTTCGGACAAGTCCGTCATTTCCAGGATATGTGCCTACAATACGCGCCATTTTCCATTCACATCTTTTGTGTTTGGGATCCAGCTCCAATACAAGATCACCGATCTGGGTGTTATCTCGCACGCGAAACCACTTGTTCCTCGGTAACAAGTTTGGGGCGAAATACTTCATCCAGCTCCTCCAGAAATCAGCAACTCTGTTTTGGGTGCTCCTGAGTAATTGTCGCGGATTGGTTCTTTCCTCTGGTTCTGGTTGTGGTGGTGGATTGTAGTGGCCTAGAAGTAGGTCGTTTGGAGTGATCGATGGGGCCTCCCAGATATCGTCGGAACTGGGGTACAGCGGTCGTCCGTTGACCATGTACGTGATTTCTGACAAAATTGTTCTCCATTGTTCCTCGGAGTAGGCTTGGTTCTTGCAAGTGGCATTAAATGCTTGTCTGACTGACTTAATTAGGGTTTCAACAACTCCGTTTTGGTGACTCGCATGAGGTGTATTCCATTCCCATCTGAGCTCGCAGCTAAATTTATTACAGAGAACACTCTTTACCCCAGGAATATCCCAGTTCTGTGTGATTTCCTTTAGGTAACCTTGGGCACCCACGAAATTTGTAACACGGTCTGACCAGCAAACATTAGGGTGTCCGCGTAGGCGGGCAAACTATCGAAAGGCCATTAAGAATGCGTCTGAAGTTTTATTGGTGACCAGCTCAAGATGAATCGCACGTGATGTCATGCAAGCGAAGATGATCACTTGTGCCTCTTTCAGAGTTTTGCGGCCGAGCTTGATCTGTACTGGCCCAAACATGTCCATAGTAGTGTTTGAGAATGCCGGGAAGCCAGCTGCTACTCTTAGGTTTGGAATCTGTCCCACGAGCTGGTTGAGAGGCCTTTTCCGTAGTTTTCTGCATGACACACTTTGAGGTGACGGTCTTAGCCATTCTGCGGAGTCCAATGATCCAGAATCTTTTTCTGGCCTCGTGGATTAAACTCTTATAGCCACAATGCCCACGTCGTTCGTGGAGGTCACACAGATGCAAGATCACAAAAGGGTGGTCTTTTTGCAAGATAATAGGCTTTCTCAACTCTTCCGGGAGACATCTGATATCTTCAAGTCGACCATGCGCACGAAAAAGGCCATCTTCATCCCTCTTTGCTACCAGTTTCTTATCCAAGCTGTCTTCGTTGACGTAAAATTGACTCCACTTCAGAAGATGGGTCTCGGCAGCCTTCAGTTCCTGAGCTGAAAGCGACCGACGTAGGCTAGAGTTCTCCGTATCTTGGAGTACGTAGAACACGTTTTCAGCAAGTGTAAAAGGATAGGATTTTCTTCAGATCCAGGTTGATCTAGTTCAGGACATACTTCCGCCGCGACACTGTGATGTTTACCGGCTTTCTCCTCTTTCCGAAATGTTTTCCTCTCTCTTAAAGCGTCGAGGTCGTCCACATGAGTGTTAACTCGGGTGTGGTCTTGAGCACTGGGCCACTTTTCTTCTGGCAACTCTAGGAAGGATGGTCCCTCTGACCACTTCATGAGATGATTAAGATGGATTCCTCTCGTTAGAGCATCTGCAGGGTTGTTGTTAGACTTGATGTAGCATATTGGGTCTGCCCCAATCATCTCTTGAATTTCAGCCACTCTAGCAGATACGAAAGGCCTGACTTCCTGTGGTGGCGTTCTGACCCAGGACAAAACGGTTGATGAATCAATCCAGAAGAATCTTTCCCAGTCCTGGGCTTTTGCGAACTCCAATGCTTTTACACATGTAACGTACATGCGTGCAAGTGCTAAACAGCCCAACAATTCTAATCTCGGGATGCTCTTCTTCTTCAGAGGTGCGACGAAAGCCTTTACCATGACTGGAACACAATGATAGTCTCCGCCAGCAAGTTTCCACCGTAGGAAGATGACCGCACCATAAGCCTGCTCACCACCATCGGAGAATCCATGAATTTGAGGCATGCCCACTGTGTTGTTTGGTTTTAGCTTGTGGTCAAACTGAAATGACAGGAGATCATTTATGGACTGGACATTCGCTAACCATGTTTGCTGAATACTCTCGGGAAGGATGTCGTCCCAGCTGTAACCTGAACTCCATAATCCCTGCAAGTCAATTCTGTACTTGATAGTAACGGGTGAAACAAGTCCGATAGGATCCCAGAGTTGAGCGAGAAACTTCAGACAGCTTCTTTTGGAGAAGCCCTCCAGTAGGCCAACCACGTTTTCTTTCTTGAAGGTAAATTTGTCTTCTTCATCCCATTTGTGGCCAAGCAGATCTGTAAATCTCTCACCACTAGACTGGTCAATTTCTGAGCAGTTGGAATGCCACGCCTTAATTTGAAACTGGCCTTTTCCAAGGGCGGTGTCAATTTCTTTGATTATTTTCTTGGCTTCTGTCAAGTTTCTTTTTGAGCCTGCGATATCGTCCACGTACGCGTGATCTTGAAGTTCCTGGGCTGCATCTGGAAATTCAACTTGCGAGACTTGAGCTAGGTAATTAATGGAGTTCATGGCGATGTCTGGTGCTGGCTTGTCGCCAAAATTTAACCTGAGCCACTGGAAGACTGAGGGCGTTTCACTTTCGTCGCTTCTCCACAAGAATCTGTGAAAGACTTGATCATCAGGGTGCACTAGGACTTGATTAAACATTTTTCGGTATCACCAGAGTAAGCCACTTCGTTCCATCGCCAGGCCATAAGTACATTGGGAAGACTGTTAATGTAATTAGGTCCTTTTTCGAGGTGATCGTTAAGGGAAAGACCGTCGTGGCCTTTTGAAGACGCATCGAAAACAAGGCGGACCTTAGTGGTTCTCTCTGGTGTGAAGACTGCTTGCAACGGCAGATACCATTCGGGTTGACTGTTGATCAAGTTCTTCCGTAGGAACTTTCATTACAAAGTCCTGTTCTAACAGCTTTTGTACCTCGTCATTTACGATTGCGAAACATTCTTTTCTCTGGAACGATTTCTCGGCAGACTGCATTCGTTTGAAGGTGATGTCATAATTGCTGCGTTTGGGGGTCCATTCTGTTTCCAAGGCATTCTTACTTGGATTCTTCCATCTACAATTGGGTTGAATTAGACAGAGATTTGACGAACTTGTTTTCTCGTAGCGCGTTCTCACTACATGTGCACAGCTCTGTTGGTTTAACTCCCAGCGTGTCCTGATAAAGTAGTTTCTTAATGTCGTCTTCAATGCTCACTGTTCTGACTTCAACAGACTGTATCCTGGAACTGTTAACTTGTCCTAAAACGTACCAACCAAAACAGTTACGTTTGGCAATCGGCTCTCCTGGTTCCCCGGACAAGGTATGAATGTCGACGAAGGCATCGACGAAATCTGTACCAATTAGAAGATCTATTGTTCCACCAGAAAGATGCAGTTTGTTCGCAATTGGTTTGAGATGGGGGAAGTGTTCAATAGTTCCCTTTGAGATTGTCTTCGCGGCACTACAAGGTCTCTTTATGGTGTATACTTCTAGGGTCTTTCTGATATCCTCTTCGATATCGAGGCAAGAGTGATCTCAATGATTTCTGACGTTTCAGACCTCTTCTCTCCACCTGCTAGGTTCATAGTAAGATGGGTAGCTGTCCCGGCTATTCCCAGTTGTTCAGTTGCGTTTTTAGGTAGCAGACTTGTGTTTGATCCAGAATCTATCATCGCAAGCATTTCAACAAGCGTTCCACCTGAGTCCATAATTTTGACCTTTTGAACAGGACATAAACCAGTGATGAGCTTGAAATCTTTCTTGTGGTCAGCGGCACAGTTGGTATTGCCTTCTGCAGGAACATCTTGCATTCGGAAAGGCACTGCGTTTGGGCTTAGATTTGAATTGATGGTCTCGTTGTACAGAGAACGGTGATGGTTCTTTTTGCATTTATCGCAGGTAGTACCATCTGGCTTCTTACAGTCGTTCGTGTGATGGGGTCTAAGACATTTGCAGCATCTTTTGCTCTGTTTCACTACGTCCCATCTTTGATTTACAGTTGAACTTTGATACAGCGGACAGGCAGCCAAATGATGTTTCCACGCACAACCGAGTGGGCACGCTTCTTGATCAGGAGTTCTATCATTGCTAGCAGCATGGTTCTCTGTTCTTCTAAAGGTTGGTCGTCGGTGGGTATGTTCCTTTTCGTCGGCGTTCTCATTGTCTGGTTTGCCTCTGGAACGAAGAGTTGCCTCTTGATGTAACCACGTTACCAGGTTTGACACATTTTTTTATTTTCCCGCTCTTTGCATCTCTCTTCCAAAGTTTGTATTGTCTCTTGGATCGAGCTTTGATAAAAGCTGAGACATGAAGAACGGAGCTTCTGACCCCTCCAACACGGTGCAGCCATTGTCTTCCATATCATTGACAAATACAGAAATCGTCGTGGCGTAACGCGTGAGTGACTTAGAGTCCCGTTTAACATGTTTGAGATTATTCATTTCAGCTAACAGTTCATCCATAAGTTTTCGCTCATTTGCGAATTCAGTTTCAAGAATTTCCCAGGCTTGGTTAATGCCTTTACAGGTCTTGACTTGATCTGTCCAGAAGAAGCCTTTGGGCATCGCTTTTCAGAATCTTTGAAGTTGCTCGTCCTCGTCTTGTCCATATTTTTCCACACAGTGTCTAAACTCCCTTTTCCACGTTTGATACGTTCTTCAACTTCCGTCCCAGTTCGGAACTGTCAACCGCTCTAGGCTGCTAGGTTTTGTTCCTATTGCAACGGCCATTTTGTCAACTGCAGAGGTCATCGTTTTCAAGGTTTCTGTGTGGTCAGGACCTTTTGGAAGAGCCTTTTCGCTTTGATATGCTGCAAATTTCAAGGTGATTTGGAGGAAATCAGCTTTGACTTTGTCCCCGAGTTTTCGGTTCGTTAACACCAATTCATCCTCCGATGAAGCGCCTTCTTCAATTAACTTGTCTAAGATCGTCTCTTGCTGCTTTTTAACAGATCTGTACTTCGATTCCACTAAATTCAACACTGCTTCGAGTCTTTCAAGTCCCGGTTTTACTGCAAAAATCGCTTCAAATTCTTCCATCAACTCATTAAGAATTCGAACGGCATTGCAAAGTGAAGGTGTAAATTGAAATAATTTCTAGAACTGTCAGTCGCTCGCTTTATGGCAGTCGGTTGTTCTGGAAAATGATGCGTTTCTCTCATGAATTTAAATGACTGTAATGATTCCAAGATCGGTTGGTCACTTGTTTTGCTGTCAGTTGTTCTTGGAGGCCGGTTGTTTTACCACTATGCTGTCCTTCGGGATCCCGCAGTTGATAGTGTAACCTTCGATCCAATAGAATTTTTGACTGATTCGCGCTTACGTAGCAAAGCGTTTCTTAAATTTGAAGGCTACAACAATGTACAGATAACCACTTTATTTCCGAACTGGTTGCCAACGGTAACTTAATCGGCAACAGTCAAACTGCAAAGCAAATGAAAGATTTGTGTTTTAAGTATGAAATTGCACTTAAAGGCTGAAATATTCGCAGCGAAATGCTACTTACAATTCTGTTGGGTAATCCACACATCTTAACACGGCTCTTTACATTATCTTTCAACGGTTGTGTCCGGTTGATTGCAAGGCGAGTCTAATTAAAAATATATTACGCCTATTTATATAAAAATGCTAATTCGTCGCCAGGTCCTTCGCGACTGCATTTTTGGGGCCAAATCGGTAGCTACACAAGCGCAAATCACTAGTGAGGATAAGGACTATTAATACATTCTGCTGTTATTGTGTCCTTTCTCATGTTTGACCCCAGGGGTACTTTAAAATAAAAGCTACAGAGAGCTACATGAAGGTGCCAATGAAATCATACCCCTAAAATACTACCCCTAAAAGAACTATATATTTTCCAAGTACTTTTGGTTTGAATTTTAAGATGACCTCCCCTCCCCAAAAAAGGCTAAATCTTGGTGTTGCCACAAAAAGAGAACAAATATGCAACCAAAGCAAATATAAAAATCGAATATTTCGAACTTAATAAATAGTTTGCTCCTCCCTGTGCCTTTTATACGGAGCCCAGTAAGTGCCATTCAAATTTTGCGCTCAATTTCTTCTGTCTCGACTTTTTTCTCGCCTTCAAGTTTTTTTCCCGACTTTTTCCCAACTTTTTTCCCGACTTTTTTCTCAACTTTTTTCTCGACTTTTTTCTCGATTTTTTTCCCGACTTTTTTCCCGACTTTTTTCTCTACATTTTTCTCGACTTTTCCCCCTGACTTTGGAGTAAATCCGCTGACATTTAAGCGCAAACAAAATGGCCGCAAGAATTTTTTGTTATACGATGTTGCTGTCTATAGTAATTCCCTCTACATGTGTTCTGCCAGACTATTTCTCTCTCCCAGCACATGCAGAACGTGACGACATAATTGACCACTTTTTTCATCTAGTTCTGGGTTACAGCGAGATCTTGATGTGTTTGTTTCTTTTGCACGGCATTTGCTTAAGTATTCGTCAACTAAAGCAAATACTGAGATGTCGTGGTCTTGGAAGAAGAGCTAATAGGACTGATCCACGGCAGGTTTGCGAAGCTATCGAGGAGGAACTACGAGGCAGTGGTAGCACTACTGGGTATAGGCAAATGACTCAGAGGCTGGTAGTTGATCACGGGCTAGTTGTTGGCGAAGAGACAGTTAGAGAATTGATGAAGATATTAGATCCTTATGGTGTGTCCGCAAGATCAAGTTGGAGACTCCGGAGAAGGCAGTACGGCACAAAAGGTCCTAATCACATATGGCATATTGATGGATATGACAAGTTGAAACCGTTTGGTTTTTGTGTACAAGGTGCAATTGACGGCTATAGCAGAAGAATCATGTGGTTAGAGGTTGGTCCTTCTAACAATGATCCCTCTATCATAGCCCAATATTTTGTGGACACTATCAGGTAAATCGGTGGAACTGCCAAGATAATACGTGGTGATGGGGGAACAGAGAATGTTTATGTCGCTGCTGTACAGCGCTTCTTTAGACGTGATGGGGACGACAGTTAGGCTGGAGATAAAAGTTTCTTATATGTAAAATCCGTTGCTAATCTGCATATAGAGGCTTGGTGGGGTATTCTAAGAAGAGGCTGCTCGGACTGGTGGATCCGTTTTTTCAAAGATATGAGGGACTCTGTCTTTACTGCGCAAACGATGCAGTACAGGCTGAATGTCTTAAGTTTTGCTTCATGCCTCTCATTCGCAAAGAGCTTTATAAAGTGGCTGTATTGTGGAACTTACATAAAGTAAGGCCAATGAACAATGCTGAGTCTCCAAGGGGTCGACCAGACATGCTTTATTTTGTGCCAGACGTCACTGGAGGAGAAGACCTTAAACAAGATGTGGACATTGATGATATTGAACTTGCGGAGCAAAGATGTTGCTATAGGTATGCAGAAAGTGGCTGTTGTGTCGAGTTCACTCAGTTAGCATCAATTATAATGCAGGAACAAAACCTTGATATGCCTGAGACAGCCGAAGATGCAGTCACCTTGTACTCTACCTTACTTCAGAGCATTGATGATTTAGTATAATAGCATGTTGCCAGTCTCTCGTATGAACTGACGTAGATGATGTAAGGAAGGGGAGGGGGGGGGGGCAAACGTTAATCGCAAACTTGCAAGGAGAAATGTATAAAACCAGCAATACAGCATCTTGACTTACTAAAAGTTCGAAACACTAGATTTACAAAGTGCTAGGTCTTGTAAAACTCCAATAACACAGGATGGCACCAACTATATAGTGATTTTAGCTTTACGATGACGGTGAGAGACAATTTGTCACTTGCGACCAAATTCTCATTTTACCTGTCGTTTATAGCGTATATAATATCTACACAAAGGTAGAGTGATCAAACAAAAAATTTGTAGGCCCGGGCCTACAGGTTTATTGGCTCGCTACGCCCCTGTTAGTTGTTTACTAACTTGCTCGGTCATTAAAGGAAATTTCCAATTTCAAGCAGTTAAAAAAAGGGCCATGTTATCAAAGCAGAAAATGACTTAGCTTTAGTGAATAACTGTTTATTTGAGAGCTTTCATTTTGAACTCGCCAGGGTCCTTGCCAGAACAAGGATGTTAGACAAGTTTCCTTTGTTTATGTTCAGATTGTCGTGGCTTCCCTGAGCTAGCAGAATTCTGGACAAAGAGACAGACAGGTTAGGTTTGACTAGTTAGTGAGCTACTCACCTTTAGAAGCAGCCAAGCAAGCCATGGTGTCTGTCCAGACACGGGCAGCTTAGTCAACAGAGATTGGCCGATTACTGTAGAAGCGATCTTTGTTGATAGCTTCATGTAATTTGTAATAAACGTTTGATTTGTTAATTCTCAAGAAGAACCTCACTATTTCAATGCCCGGTATTTCATCGAACGCCTTTCTTTCAAAACGAAATCGCTTAAGGCCAGGTCACTTCAGTTCTACCTGTTTCGGCCAACCCAGTAAATAATGAACTGTAATCTTTTTTCCGTTCCAGTGATGTGGGGCATGTACCCCAGTCTGCAATATGAAACTTTTGAGCAAAACCTATGAATCAAATAAACTGTCCTTTATTTGTGACAAAGTACTTTAAAAACACAATGGTTGTTAAGGTTTAGGGAGGAAACCTACTTAGACACCTAATTTATAAGTTAAGTTATTACTGAGCTACTCAAAGTCAATAATATCAATTTCCAGATGGATCAAGGTGAGGAAGGGGAAGGAGGAGGGAACTACTATTATATTTAGGCTATGAATAGGTAACTGCCATGGGATGAAGGATGATTTTACAGTGGTTGTCGTTCCTTTAAAACAGGATTCCTCTCGATATTGCTGTCCCTAGATAAGGTACCCGAAAAGTAAGCAAATGCCGTGCAAACGAAACAAACACATCAAGATCTCGCTGTAACCCAGACCTAGATGAAAGAAGTGGTCGATTATGTCGTCACGTTCTGCATGTGCTGGGAGAGAGAAATAGCCTGGCAGAACACATGTAGAGGGAATTACTATAGACAGCACCATCGTATAACGAAAAATTCTTGCGGCCATTTTGTTTGCGCTTAAATGTCAGCGGATTTACTCCAAAGTCAGGGGGGAAAGTCGAGAAAAAAGTTAAGAAAAAAGTCGGGAAAAAAACTTAAAGGCGAGAAAAAAGTCAAGACAGAAAAAATTGAGCGCAAAATTTGAATGGCACTTACTGGGCTCCGTACTTTTACGTTTCCATGTACCCCCTCTGCCTAGGAAGGGGGGCTTGTGACCCCGTATGTTTTATAAGCCTTGCCCAATATCCAGATCCAAAATTATTTTAAGTAATCCTCATCTATAAGTCATTACTAGGTCAAGAATAAAACTAATTGGCCATTTCAGTTTTTGCAATAAATTTTCAATCTACACATGCCATGAATCAGTGTGTATTTTTCTTAAGAGAGACTGTCGCTTAAGAGAGAAGGATCACTGTTAGTCCATGGGCCAGGACCTCAAATTTGATGATTTGGTACCAAAAAGAGGGACGAAGAGTGGCTTATATTTTTAAAAACTATGACTCCTCTAGTTTATTTTAATGTATGATAACCACGTCAAATGAGTAGTTTTGTAGGGTTTATCACGTGATGAAATGACGTCACTCGGCTTTCTACAATGTCAAATAAATGTACATACACAAGTTTTTCCTTACGTTTTTCCCATTTTTGGGGGACACGTTTAGATGATTGAATGGTACCACTGTTTTGCAAGTGATTTTCGAGGCTTTTGTAGCAAAAAATTAGATGAATTCTGGTGTTTGTTGCCATGGTAACAGAGAAGTAGCCCTTTGAACCAGAGGGTCGATATTAACTAAAGTAATAAAGATGAATTGTTTGAAAAAACTGTTAAATGATAGTTCTATATGACAACTGCATACTAGTTTAACTCGGGTGTTATAACTACCTATGAGGCTGCTATACTATGACATTACCTTTTTGGCGGTCATATTGCATCCGCCATCTTTGATTTTCAAACATGCCAATTTTGTCCCCTGAAGTGCCCCAAAACGATCAAACCTGGAAGGAACATGCAAAATCCTAATAATTCAAGCTGTGAAGGGAGCTGCTCTCAAAAATGTAAACTAAAAATCCATAGTTGCAAACTCTTCTGGCAAAAGCATTCATTGTGGTACCACTGTTTTGCAAGTGATTTTCGAGGCTTTTGTATCAAAATTAGATGAATTCTGGTGTTTGTTGCCATGGTAACATAGAGAAGTAGCCCTTTGAACCAGAGGGTCGATATTAACTAAAGTAAAAGCAGCTGCTCTCAAAACTGTAAACTAAAAATCCATAGTTGCAAACTCTTCCGGCAAAAGCATTCATTGTGGTTTTTCTGCGAAGCCATACTTTTTGGACGTCCAAGGGTAACATGCAAAATGTTATAATTCCTCTTACAGTGACCATTTGTTTTTATGTATTTTGGGTGCACATTTAGCAAGTCATATGTTTAAGTGTAGCAACGACTAGCAATGACTGTATTCTGTGGGCAATAAATCATGTCACTCTCGTCATCATCAGCATCGACGTCTACTGTGACAGCTTGTTCTTCTCGCCTGTTATTACACTCAGATAGCCAGCACATGTCTGTGCACTTAAGACCATTCGCAAGGCAGCTGCAGTTCGGAAGCCTACAAGATCTTGTGCAAGAACAAGAGAGTAGCTCTAAAACTGTTGCAGGAGCTGGCTGACCACTCATCCAATCAATCCCTAACTTGTTCTCATCCTGAATCCAGCCATGTCTTACGGGACTCAGAATTTCAGGGCAGTTCTCAAGACTTCGCCTCCAGATCCCTGTTTGATAGTTTGCTCGACACGCATGTTTATACAGGCAATCAGCGCAAGGTGGTAGTTGGTCGGACTGGATGTTACCTCTCTTTGAACAGAACAATCTATATCTTAGCTCATTGATGCTGTTTGTTCCTGGGCGGGAACTGTACATAGGACAGGTGAAATTCTGAACCATCTGAAATAGATCATCCGAGAGTTCCCATTCCACTCCTAAGAGGTCAAACATTTCCTGAAAGGATCTCTGTTCTTTAACGATTCGAAGTGCACCAATCTTACCCCGCCCAGCAAAAGCACTCATGGTGTCGCAACCAGTATAAGCGTGCATGCCAAGGAGACTGCTGCACAAATTTTGACCAAGGGCTTGCACTATACTCGTGATGCTGATGTATCTTACTCTTGTTTGTGTTCCACACTTAAAAAATATTGACGATGGAATTAAGTGCTTGAATGACACACAAAGAATGAAGACATCTGTATCTTCTGATGCCACACTCAATGTGCTGTAATCTGATCTGACCAAAAAGAGCTCTATCAGCTTTTAGGATGATCTCGTTTTCTGTTTTGCTCTTGAATTTCACCTTCTTGTTAAGATCAGAGAATGTCTTCAGCTTTGATTTCATGGTCTCATGAAATTTGACAGGTGGATTTGCCTCCAAGCGCTTTGCACGAAATTCTTTGTATGCCTTTTCCCCAACAGCGTTTGCGCCCAACAAGTCTTCCTCTATCTTTTGGGTGACAACCTTTCCGGTTGATAAGCATACCAGATCCTGCTGTTCAGCACTGAATGGGTTTATCCAGTTGCTTTCTAGCAAAGCAATCAGTGACTTCACGTCAGCCTCGTCTCTTACAACAGTTGACATGCTAGTGGCAGGTGCATCAATGGTGGGGAGGTATCCGATATTGTCTTGACGAGCCTCAATTTCGTTGCACACCAAAATGTTATAGCCACTCCATCCACTAACTTTCTGGTTAATCTGTGCATGTAGGCGCACTAAAACCCACAAAAGGTTTTTTCTTCGGGCATTTTCCAACGCTTCCTGGTTGTTTACTTCAACATATGCTCTTGGCTTAGGGCCTTGACGTTCACCTGCATTGTAAATGGGTAGAGCAACAACATCAAGTGGTTCAACACTCCTTTGCTTACTTTTAGTGATCCCAGGTGGCTGCTCAGTGAGGGGATGGGGGCCAAAATGTCTCGCCTGTACTGCTATGCTGTTTACACGGTGTGAAGTGCCTTCACCTGAAAGAGTCTCTTCGAGACGGTCAGTATTATCCCATGCTAATGTGGTACTAACATGAGGTTGTATATTGGCAGGTAGAGGAATTTCACTTGTTGTTGTTGCCATTTTCTGCATACAAAGAGCAGTGTTAATTTCCTCAAGCTGGGAATAAGAAATGCCATGACCATAACGGTTTAGTATAGACACTAGCTCAACATTGTTTGTAAGAGTTTTTACAGCATACGAGAGAAGAATTTGTTTAGGTGGCTTAATCCTCCCTCTGGTTACTCCAAATACTAGGTCTTGCGCGAACGACTTCATCAACCGCTGGACTCTGACAACATTCTCCCTCTGACGAATCTTTGTTGCCAGTTAGCAAGGTATACAAAAACGCATGCACTTAGCTCTTCAGGGACCTCTATGGCGCTGTCTCATTTTGCTTTCTTCGTTTCGAATGGCATCGCGGATGTCAGCTGCAGCTTTCTGAATATTTGAGATCTTTGTTGTTGAGCCTTTGTCTTCTTTTTCTGCCATAAGGATATTTAGTACATTTCTGGCGATTTGCACTGGTGTTAGGCTAGCAGGGATTAGGAATACACGGTTGTTGTCTAGCAAGTTTTCAAACTTGATCAACTCATTGAATTCTGCTTCTATGTTTCTTTTGATATGCTTCTTTGTTGATGGCTTACATTCCTTAGCTTGTAATGACATTAGATACTGTACAAGTAACTGCGTCATCTCAGACAGCCTTACGACTTTCTCGTTTTCTATCACATCTGACCTGATAAAGTCAAAAAGCATTTGGTAAGCATCAGACTCTAGACGGGCATATTCATCATCCGGAGATTTACTGCTCATATTAGGGTTCACAATACTGCTTGCTTCTGGTCTAGTGTAACTCCTGTAGCATGTCCTGTGATAACAAGCCTCTGCTGCAACTAATTCGCGCGACACAAGGGCAAGAATCTTGCTGTCATTCTTTTGTGTAGCTATCTTTCTGATAGAGCTATCTGCACGCATATCTCGGCATTGTACTAAAGGCTCACGATTCCTTGTACCCTTGAAATATTTTGGCTTTTCACAAAAAATACAAATGCGCTTGTATGTCGTGGAAATATTGGAAGATCCTCGAATAGAGACTCTCCTAGCCACTTTTTCCGGTTGAGTCTGGCTACACTACTGGAAGGGATCATGTGAAACCTCAGTGAAAATTTTGTGAAAATTTCACAGTATTTTCACTTGAGATTTCACATGGTATTTCACAAATTATGTGAAAAAATGCTGTGGTATTTTTATGTGAAAATCCTGTGGAAATCATGTGAAAAGGGTGTTCCCTTTCACATGGTGTTTCACACTGTTGAAGAGCATGAAAAAGATGTGAAATAGACAAAGATGAGTAGGAGACCCTTGGGTGTGAAACTACAAATGAAAATTGTCCATTCCACGGTATATAATTAATAGATATAATAAAATACGCGAGGAGCCGACTGGATCAATCAAACCCATGCCATAATCATAACGTATGCCGTCAAAATTACATTTTAGGTTATTAAATTTTTTTCAACTACTTAACAATTATTCCTCAAGCCCGAATGGGCTCTCAGAGATTCAATTCAATAGCCAAAGGCCTCATGGGCTAATATTGACTCATGCCCCAGCTAGAGGCCATGAGGGAGAGAGAAATAATTGTTTTAGTAAAATCCAACTAGCTATATAGTTGATCAAAAATGTAGAAACATAAAACAACTTTAGGTAGTGAAAGCTAGACTTTAATCCTTTTTTGCCGCCAAAAAAGCCAGCACTTTTCGCTTTAACTAGTGGGCTATAACATATAGCTCAACCAATCAGAACGCAGCATTGATAATAGACAACTGGATGGATTTTACTATTAAGTACTTATAATACATGTATAATATATAGTTCAATTTGATACTCATTTGCATTATGTTAAAATATTATTGAAAAAATAAATAAAACAATAATAAGTTTTAATATAAGATAAATGCTTTATTTTGCAACAACCAATACAAGCAAATTTAGAATTGAACTAATCTAAATGATACATGTACTATATGAAATTCATATGGTGCTTTAATTGATCATGATAACATAATATATGATTTTCATATATTCAAAACTTCAATATATTTTTTGATGCAAAACATTTTCCAACATATAAGGTTTTCACTATGTAGTTAATAATAGGCATAAAAAATAAGTGTGCCAGCAGGAAGTATTAAATAATTTATAACATACAAATTACTACCTGCAAATTCTTGAAGCCTTTAACAAGGCAAGCCTGGACCCTAAAACTGATGTACAGATCTCCAAATAAAATAACTAAATGTCAAAAAGTTTTGCTGGTACCCTTTTCCTTTTTTTGTCATCAGCAAGTACTGCAGGAACACAGACAGGGGTTCTGAATGCCTTAAACGCTTCTTCAGATACATAGACCCACCCAACAGATCTCTTTTTCTTTATTGGAAGGGGATCCAGTGCTGGCCTGCTATCTTCATTAAGAATTTCTTCTTGGGGTTGATGTTTTCCATTTGTCTCAGCTTTCTTTGTTGGAAGGGGATCCAGTGCTGGCCTGCTATCTTCATTAAGAATTTCTTCTTGGGGTTGATGTGTCCCATTTGTCTTAGCTTTCTTTGTTGGAAGGGGATTCAGAGCCGGCCTGCTATCATCATTGAGAATTTCTTCTTGGGGTTGACGTTTCCCATTTGTTTTAGCTTTCTTTGTTCGAGGGGGATCTAGTGCTGGCCGGCTATCAGCATTGAGAATTTCTTCATGGGGTTGACGTTTCCCATTTGTCTTAGCTTTCTTTGTTGGAAGGGGATCCAGTGCTGGCCTGCTATCATCATTGAGAATTTCTTCATGGGGTTGACGTTTTCCATTTGTCTTAGCTTTCTTTGGTGGAAGGGGATCCAGACGTTTCCCATTTGTCTTAGCTTTCTTTGTTGGAAGGGGATCCAGTGCTGGCCAGTTATCATCATTGAGAATTTCTTCAAGGGGTTGACGTTTCTCATTTGTCTTAGCTTTCTTTGTTGGAAGGGGATCCAGTGCTGGCCAGTTATCATCATTGAGAATTTCTTCATGGGGTTGACGTTTTCCATTTGTCTTAGCTTTCTTTGGTGGAAGGGGATCCAGACGTTTCCCATTTGTCTTAGCTTTCTTTGTTGGAAGGGGATCCAGTGCTGGCCAGTTATCATCATTAAGAATTTCTTCAAGGGGTTGACGTTTCTCATTTGTCTTAGCTTTCTTTGGTGGAGGGGGATCCAATACTGGCCAGCTGTCAATATTGTCAATCTGATCGGTATCATCATTGAGAATTTCATCATGGGGTTGACGTTTCCCATTTGTCTTAGTTTTCTTTAGCTTGCTCAATAGTTGATTGAGAGGCCAGTAGAATTTCTCCCCATTCTAATTGCATGGAAAGAAATGAATTTAATGCAAATTAACCACAAGCTGATTAAATTAATGCAATGTACGTGATCAACAATATCATTATAAGCCTTAACTTTATTTTTGCTACTGAAAATGAAAATGTAGAATATAAAAAATGCTCACCAGAACTTGCTAAGCCACTTTAATTACTCAAAAAAATTTCATGTTGATCACAAAATCAATTATGGCTACGTACATAATTTTCTGATTTTAAATTAGTAAACTTCATTTCCATAGCATGCACTTTGAGCTATATTATACAAAGGTGATGGTTGTTGTGTACTGGTGTTAAGAAAGGATAACAGCATGATCATGTTAATATCCAGTGTGGCCATTAATTACTACTGTACAGTTGATTATTCACCATATTTGAACTGCATAATTGTCATAAAAGCATGTAATTTGTAACAAAAAAAGAAGCTTTAAATTATTAAAGCCCATAAATGTTGCCAATCACGATAATTTAAACAAATTTAAAGCAGGATTGATTACTTATTTAATTACCTTAATTTCATTGAACTTGATTTTAGTTCCAGGGCAATGCGTGGTACTGGCCTTGTGGTAATTTGACAGCATAGATAGCTTGCCATTATCAGCTGGATATTTGGAGGAGAATGAAAAAAACATTGAAATTATGTAGATCACTGAGAACTGTCAGCAACCCCGGCTTAATTTAGGGAGTAATTAGGGTGGCAAAGTGCAGGAGCACTCAACAATTTGACTCGCCTTCGCAACGCGGCCAAGGTTAAAATCCTGGACGTGAAACATGCATGTTGTTCTCACCCTTTATAACTCCAAGACGTTTTTGGTCTACTGATCCGGTTTTCCTCTCCCCTCAAAACCAATGTTTATGTGAATTCTAATTTGATCCATAATTTATATTTGGTGGAGGAACTCGTGAAGAACCACTATTCAAAAGGGACTACCATTAACATGATCCTATATATTTATCATTTACAGGTGGGCCATTAATTTTTTTTGTATGATTGCATTATGGTTTCATTCAGAGTTGTACAGGAAGTATTGGTATAGGATTATACTCACAATCTTTTGCAGAGACTCTGATAAATGCTGCCCTTGCCAACTTAGTAGCTCCATCCTGCACCCAAACTTCTTCCCTGACAATGAGTTCAATGACATTTATTAAAGAAATGTGAGCCCTCGGGGGAGTGGGGGGTGGGGGAGATGGGCACTTTGGATTTCAAGTGACAGGGATGCTTGGAGGATTTTTTTTGGGTTTGAAATTTTCGATTCAGGGATCACAGCTTTTGGATAGGAAAATTTGGCAAATATTTTTTAGTTGGCTTGATTTAAGTAGGGATTGTTTTTCGTATTGATATATCGATCTGGAGATTTGTGGTAGTGCCCGCGTATCCTAGCCACGTCGTTCTACAAATATGACCTACAACCACACTATTCACATGACTGTTTTAATATCCAATACTTTCTGGAAATTTTTAAGGCTCGGAAATTCGGCATGGAATTTTTGGTTTGGTTCATTGCTTTTTTTTTTGGTTTTGTTGAGAGCCATAAGGATATTTTTGGGGTTTTGAGTTTTGCCCCCATTCAATCATCCCTGTCACTTGAAATTCAGAGTACCCCCTGGGTATTTTCTTTGAAGGGTATTTATTGTTAGGCCTTTTGAAGGAATTTTGAACCCAAAACGTATAATTTTCTGTGAATTACAACTATAACAGCAGCAACATGTACAGGGTTTGATTGAAAAAGAAATCTATCTTACCCACTGGTAAAACTAAAGTCAGTTTCCTCCTCATCACTGCTAGTACTGTTGTTGTTTGTCTCTAACATGGTTGTTGCAAGTTTGTCTTTCACAATAGTTGCAGTAGTTTTTGCAGTTGGTACTTCTGGTGCTTGGGGCATGTTATCCACTGTTTCCCTTACTCTTGTCAACTGAGTTTTACCATATTTTTGAAGCTACCGAAATAGAAAGGAGTGCAGATTAATAACTAACAACAATAGTATTTGATAACTAATATTTAATGCAACCCCGACATAAGATAAACTATCATCACTTATAAATGACCAGAGAGGTAATTGACTTGTATTTTTATTTACATTAATTGCAGTTTTAATTAGTTTATGAGGAATAAATTTGAGTTTGCATTATTTACATTTACATACCTTTTTAGAACGTTTCCAGTACTTAGTGTTGTTAATGTGATTTCGACGATATGTTAAGGCATTTGATAGTTTCTTCCTGACAAGTTTTTGTGCAGAGTATCCTGCTAGTTGGGGAAGTGCTGTTGCCACCTAAAAATGATCATACGAAAAAGCACTGTAAGCTTAACTCTCTAATACAAAGACGGAGAAGGATTCACGATTGAATGAACTTGTACACACGTGAGGACTCCTAGCACTCTGGTTCTCACTCAGGTATTAAGACTCACTGCTGGCATCTTTATACTCAGGTTGGCAATTAATTTTTTTCTTTGGTTTTAATTTTTTTTTAATTTTCATCTGCGAGGTAAAACATTTGAAAATGTGCTAGGTCTAGCTTCCCATACCACTGTCAATCAGGCATTCAAGGCTGATTTTGTGCCTTTTTGGGATGCAGGTCAAAAGCTTTTAGTTTTCTGAAATAGAGTAAATAAAAGTACCTTTGATAATACTTTGTCAATTGTCTTTGAAGGGATCTCTCTAAACGATCGAGCACTTTCCCAGATGCCAACCACTTTTGCTGCTTCTCTCAAAACGTACTGCAAATGTAGATGTAGGTAGATAATATAATTTATGTATGTCAGTGAAAGGATTTCCAGCTATAAGTTATGATAAGTTGACTGATAATGTTTAGAGAAAAACTTTATTTAGTACTGACTCTTCGGTAGGCAGTGTATTTGTCTTCAGTTGAAGTCACTACGTTTATGTAACTTTAGTCGGTACACAGACTTCGTTTTATTTTTCTTCTCGTTCTTTTCGAAAACATCGGCAAGGGCGGTGCGCAAGAAAGAAACGCTGGCGGTCAATACATCTCCCGCGGTTTTTCTTTTTTTATCACGCGCGCTCGAACGACTTTGAAGAGAAAATAGAGGGTCTGTGAACAGGCTAGTGTAACTTAAGCTTAATTAGATCACAAAAA
The DNA here is from genome assembly GCF_958299795.1 of Porites lutea. Lineage (NCBI taxonomy): Eukaryota > Metazoa > Cnidaria > Anthozoa > Scleractinia > Poritidae > Porites > Porites lutea. The sequence continues at coordinate 18,075,333 of NC_133203.1, forward strand.
AACTACTGTTTACATTCTCTGGTCCCAAAAGAACACGACTTTACAGTTCAGCTAGCGAGGTGTTTAATTAGCGAGATGGATTAGGAAAATAGCAAACTAAATGGACGTTCGCTTTTTACTGCCCTTTGTGGTTCTGCTTAAATGACAACCCTTACCAATTTAGTCGTGAAAAAAAAGCTACTGCACGACGTGTAAAACGAGTTAAATTAAGTTTAAGTTATATAGACAAGCTTAAGTTTAAGCTTAAGCTCATATTTTAAATTTAAGCTTACTTCGGTTGTGAAAACTGATATAAGTGAGACTAGGCTGCAAGCAAACTTTAACTTACATTAAATGTGTTTTGAGCATCAGTAGCTTTCTCTTTTGGTTTTCTCGGCTGCAACAACTGTGCGGCAGTGAAGTCCTGTTTTTTGATATCTAAAACGACTTCTTCACCATCGGCCAACTCGTGAGCTGTACAAGAAGCCTGCGTTGTCACCTTAGAAGTGTTTCCATTCGCCACTAATTCATTAAATATACTTGGCGAAACGTTACTCAACGCTTCCCTGATAAACTTTTCCACTATATTACCGTTCATTGTGCCCCGAAGAAATTCAAGGAAAGCGAAGCAAAAAAAGCTTTTCACAGTCCCTTCGACATCCTTCAACATCTACGATTTTTTTGAGCACGAATCTCTTTCTTGAAGGGGGCCGCGTAGATTTTTGCGCGCCAAAATAAAACAGCCAATCACGTCGCAACCATCACGATGACGTACGATGGGTTCCATGCGTTATACGTTATTTTGGCGCGAAAGGTAGTAGAAAAGAATGGGTCATAATAGCTGTTGACGGACCGTTGACGTTCGTTTATTTTTCATTGTTCTCTACAATTCCCAAGATCGAGCAGCACGATGCCGTACTCGCATTCTGCCGGGCCTACGAAACGAAAACAAAGACAGCAGCTAACAGTCCCTTGTGACTGCAACTTATGCCAAGGAAAACCTCAGACGTACCGGGTTGTTCGTCGTCATAAACAAGCTTTTGGTAAGAACCTTGGCATTGATTGTTATGAACATGAGGAAGACGAGGAAAGTAGTTCGCTTGATGAGTCGGTAGAGATCAAAATCGATGTAAGCTCAAAGGACAGTCCATCGAATTCGGAGGATTCCCAACAAAGTATGAAATGCTTGTTGGTCAGCAGTGGAACGGAGGATAATTCGGAGGTTGGATTTCACGTAGAACCGTTTAACAAAATTTCGACCACCTCGCGACCGTCGTATGAAAGCCTGCCGTCGGCTGATGATACCAGTGATGATACTCGTTCAGAAACTTCCTCAAATAGTAGCGTGGACGAGGATGACTGTGAGACGTTGCTCGATCCAGTAAGTTCGAATTCTTCAGATAGTCAGTCAGAAAACAGCGACGACGATGACACTGCTAAGTCTATTGCAAGCGCTGCGGAAAGTCAGATGATAGAAGAACTACCTCTTTATGAAGGAAGTTCTACGACTGTATTGGAGGCACTTGCTGGATATTTTGATTGGTTTACCACTCATCCTTCTGTCAGTAAAAGTGCCTTGTCTGAGCTACTGCAATTCGAACATGAGCATATTTTACCTTCTGGCAATAATTTACCTTCTTCCTACGAAGAGGCTTTGCAGTTTGTGAGACCGTTCATGCTGGATACAGTAACTTACCATGTATGCCCAAACGACTGTGTCATTTTTCGAAAAACACCTCGCTACGATTACTCAAACCTCAATACATGTCCTGTTTGTCATGCAAATCGCTTTGGCTCAAACGGCATACCTTTTCGTAAGTATGTTTACTATCCGCTTGGGCCGCGTTGGAAACGAATGTTCGAGAATAAAGAGATGTCTGAACTTCTTCAGAGTCATTGTTCATTCAGTGAGAGTTGTCTAATGTATGATGTGCACAATTCACCTGCGTGGAAACATGTGTTTGCTAAAGATGGTGTGTTTGGTGGGGACTGCAGGGGACTGTTAATTCAGTTAAGCACTGACGGGGTGAACCCCTTCAGTTCAAATAAAGTCTGTTACTCAATGTGGCCAGTTATGGTGACCATTCTCAATTTGCCCAAAATTCTGCGAAACAAGCATGAGTGTGTGATGCTTGCTGGAATAATTCCTGCTAATGCAAAACATGAGCCAAAGTCAATTGACCCTTATCTGGAGGTGCTTGTTGATGAACTGATAGAACTTGATGGTACGCTGTTTTTTGATGCATTTCGTAGTGAAAACTTCAAGTTTCAAGTTCGTCTTCACAATTTTGTACTTGATTACCCTGGCCTAAACAAAACATTCAGCTGTGTAGGAGCTGGTGCTCTTCAAGGCTGCATGTGGTGTGAATTAAGAGGTAGGCCCGTAACTGTTGCTTATAATTTCAAACGTTTGTTTTGACAGTACATAAACGTATGTGAAACCTTGCAGTTTGAATCATGTTCATAAACGAAGAGTGCTCCATTTGCCTTAACTCATATCCTCAATTTCAAGTTACAGTGTCTCAGTGTTTGCATGGAATGGTGATGCAACATGAAATTAGACATCGCAAAGAAAAATAATATTTATTTTTAGTTTTTATTAAGTTTAAATACAAAAAACTTTATACATATTATATTACATACAAGCTTTTCATTTGTTTGTAATACACAAGATAACTCCATATCAGGAAGTGAATTTTGATTTGGTCCTCAAAAAAAACCCAGCATTTGAATAGAGTTATAATGCTTCGGGGTTATATGTTTCTTATTAACAAGATTTTTGAATCTCTGTTTTGCTTATTTGACAGGAGAACACATACCTTTGTTGGACAAGGTTGTTTACTTGCACAACAGGCGTTTCCTGCCTGAAAAACATATCTTGCGAAAAGAAAAGAAAAATTTTCCTGGAGAAAAAAGTTGTAATCAACCACCTCCGAATAAGCTTACTAATGAAGACATCCAGTTTGATAGTATTGCCTATGACAATTGTAAGAATCCCACACAGGCAAGTCTTGTAGCAAAGGCCACAGGTAGCAAAGGTTGTAACTGTTTCATGCTCTTACCATACCATGACCGCATGAGACACGTTTTCCCAGACATGATGCACTTGCTCAACAATGTCGTCCAGGAGCTTATAGATGTTATCAGAGGACATTCTGATGGGATTAAAGTTAGGAAAGCAGAGGGACATTTTGGCCGGTTCCGTGGTTGCTGTCTGGTCGATTTACAAGAAAATGTGGAGTCAGACCAACACCAGCGTACAACAGGAAACAGTAGAGGTACAAAAACGTATGTTAAATCTGTATTATAACATAATAGTAAATTGCGCACTCTGATGGGTTAATAATTGCCCATTTACTATTTGCCTATGGGTGAATGCTGGTGAAAGGGAGCATGCGCTCAAAGCTGTACATTTTACTTTTTATGCGACTATATTTTGTTTTTATCCCATAGTTTGTAAAGGTTTTTGTCTAAATTTTTAGAAAAAGTTAACAAAAACTGTTAAAGATGAGGTAAAAAGGTTTTACAATCCAAATTGAGAAATTGAACTACTCATTCGGTAAAAACATTTTTTTTGAAAGAAGACTATATGATTTGCACACACCAAAGTGCACATAGGTAACAACACTCACATCATTCCTCTACTATCTGTGAGTAAATTAAGTTAAAATTTGTTTTCTTTTGATTGCCGGTATGTTATGAAAGAAATGGTAATCATTGCAGCTGTGCATCCATCTATTGATGCATGCGGAAGGTTGCTGAGCATGAGAAAAGTGTACGAGTTGTCTGAAGTGGCTCTAGCTTCTTGAGTGCTTAGCAAACGTCCCAAAAGTGCATGTATAACTTGATGGTTGCATGCTGCACATTAACCATGTCTTAATTGTACTGTTGTACACTTGTAGATTGCTATTAAGACAGTAGTTTGTTTCCACATTTGTTATGACAGATGTTTATGTGTTAACAAAAGCTTATCACAATTTCTACGTTTAATTTAAGTTGGAACTTTCTTGCGGTGGTTAAGTTGTAGTTGTTATATAAAAATTTAAGACTTTCTCACTTGGAACTAACAAAATAATTTTGAGAAGTTATGATCACAAGAGAGTTCCAGGAGTTCACTACAGGTACATTATTAAGCATGCCCAAGCAATGACAAGACACTAGTCAGCCTTTGAGAAGAAAAACTTCAAAAAAAAAAAGAAAAACTGTTCTTATCATGATGCCCATTATTTCGTCTCTACAAGTTTTACTTTTATCTCCTTCAGGCAAAGGAAAATGTGGGAAAAAGGGTAAAAGCAAACTCCCACCTGCACCTTTCTGTCTTACTGACAAAGAGATGAAGCTAGCAGATCAAAGAGCACTTTCCATTTGTGTTCCAGTTAATTATGGTTGGAAACCAGCTCCAATATTTTCAAGTAAATCGTACAAGAAGTCACATGACTGGAAGCAGGTAACGGCGTGTCTAAAATAGAGGCCACTTTTCCACAGGTCATCAGATTATAATTACAGGTCACCATGATACAGATAAATGAATAGCATTAAAAGTGACGTCTCCTAGCTCTGCTCTTTTAGATCAAGGGGAATCTGTGTGGTTTGGGAATTTATCGATGGAGCAGTGACCTTTGTATTATAGTAGTCAAAAAGACAATTTCAAACGTTGAAATGCTAATTCAAGATATTCTAGATGGAGTATTTTAATTTCTGAGATTGCACTAACTGAGGAGGTGTTAATTCAATAACTATTATTTTTAATAGGAGAGATCCAAATAGTATTTTACCATTTATTAAAAAGTGTACCTTCTCAGGGATAATTTTAACAAAGGAGGATTAAGAACTAAATTTGTGTGGCTAAAATTTTTCTTTAGAATATTCAGCTCTTTTTGTTTTTTCCTATAGTTTTTCTTCTCCTCCTTGCGTACAAACAGCCACTTACACCTTTGCAACTGACATTCTATTGAAAAAGTCTTGTCAACACCTTCTTTCAGGAAGAAACCCATTTTTGAGTCTGTCCTGTTTGATTAGAGAGTGTAAGCTTGTTAAGTTGTTTAATTAAAAATATGTCATGTGAATTGTTTGTTAAGATTGTAAGATGCTTATGGAAATGGTGATCCTTTCAGCTGTCTTTCTCTGAGCAAAGACCGCCTTTTTCCATTTATTATTCAATTTGTTTATTACTTGAAGGAAATTTTGTAAACTAAGGGAAAAATAATGTAAATCTTATTTCAAGTTACTTCTACTGAACATGTGAGAAAGCTGTTACGACCAAAGTACTGATCATTGTAATTTTTTCCTAAGTCTCTGGTAGTGGTGTTGTGTTTTTGGGAAATTAAGACGAGTTCCAGCATATAAATATCAGAAATAGGTTGTTCTTGTAATGACGTATCAACTTAGCGCAGCTGCACCCACGTAATTCATTAACTGAATTTGAGTGGCAGTTTGCGCCTGAAACTGTGTATTTGGCTGTGAGTCCATAAAAACGCAGCGGTAGAACTAAGATCAGAGAGCTGCTATAGATACACTGAGCTATGGAAAACGTGTAACTAACATGAAGGAAGAAAATACAGAGTAACAGATTGAACGAAAGAGTTTTTGACTAAGTTTCTGTATAGCAGACTGGTGAGCTAGCTAGTTCCCCTACAATCGGTTAAGCTAATACACCTTTACTCTTGATCTGCGGAATGTGACCTGAACTTTACACCCAGGAAGATGGAACCCTACTCATGAAATTATCTGAAGTAATTGAGGGATTTCTGTTTGCTTTTGTACCTAATTTACAGCTTGCAACAGATGGCATTTTGAAATTCTGCCTCAGAGGATTCCTTGGAGAGGACCAAAGAAGGACTTTATTTCAGTTCCTTGACATAATGTCCAAGTTGTGTGCTGATGTTCAAGATGCAAGCAAACTTCCCAATTTAGAAGAGGAAGTTAATGTTACCCTGGCACTTGTAGAAAGAGACTACCCCATAAGTGTTCATGTTTGTCTGGAAAAGTTGCATTTGCAGGGGGGAGGATAAAAATAATATTGTAGTTTGCTATTAAAACAGTGCATTCATGAAAGCATTTATAAACACCTAAGCAGTTTTTAACAGTTTCTACCTTCAATTTAAGGTAATGGAATAGTTTTGCGATGTGTTTATCTTTAATAGAACAATTAATTAAGCTCCAAGTGTGATATTGGCTTTTATTGATTTTCTCGGAAGCCTAGGCATTTCTTTAGCGTACAAACAGACAGCGTTACCCATATTTCACAAACCCCTTTGTATTTCAAGATCTCAATCACGCATTTTTTTGTGGCATCTTCCTCTTTTACTTTACAGGAATGTTTCTCTGTTCCCATATTTTTTTGTGAGTTTTAAAAATAAATTAATGATGCCACAATATGATTTTTGCAGTTCATATTTTGAAATAGTATAGAGCTTGCAGGCAACATTGTACGTGACCATGCTTTTGGTTAATGCTAAAGCTGGCCTAATATTAACTGTGCCTACAATATTATGATCGGTGCTACTGATCATGAGTAATGTTGTTTTGAAAATGAAAGTAGTAACTGGGAAAACATCACAAATATTCATACTTTTGATTATCTGGACTTTGTTCTTTGGTACCTCCATGCCCAGAAAATCAAGCCTCTTGTATGTAGTACTTTAATTATTATTATTCTTAATATTAGCCACTTTTTCTTTTGTGGCAACAGCTAGACTGCTTTAGAATGCTTCAATCTATGATCTGCCTTGCCACAGTCCTGTGGAGCAGGAAAAAAAGTTATCTATTCATACAGAGAAGTGGGGGAATATAAAGTTATCAAGTTATTTCATCCTGTATGTCTGTTTGTGCATTCCAGAACATAAGCATGCATATGGTTCATCATGTTGTGGATGGTATTAAACTACATGGACCAGTGCATAGCATGTGGATGTATGTGTACGAACGATTTAATAGCTGGGTCTGCAAGCGAGTAACTAATCGGAGCCAACCTGAGACAACTGTTATGCAGACTTACAAAGTAAGACAAGATCTTTGCTATTATTGTAACTTATATTTCAATATTCAATATTTTATTGAATTTACTGTGGTGGAAGGAAGTTTGTAGTTATAAGCATAGTTTCAATTTGGGTTTCCTTGCCAGGAAGTATGTGTAATTCATCCTCTACATAGTTATTTATATGTTGTAATAGGCAATGTTTAGTATACTTTCTGGCAAATAAACAAACTGCAACTTAACTGTTTTTTAACCAATAAGTTAAGGTGACATCATCTTTAATGTAGCTGCCGTTTCCAACAAATTGTTGCCTCATCACTTTCCCCAACATGGTTTCTAGGATAAGTTTTTTCTGCTGGTTTGAATGGACGTGGACATGCATTTTAAAGTGTGTAAATTAATTCCCATATTATGCAATCCATGATTCCTTCCAAGTCCCAAAATCCTCCATTTAAGATACGATTTTCAATTTGTTAATGTACCTTGATTGTTAGAGTTTCTTCAGAAACAAACAACACACTTTTCCCTTTTTTGAGCTCCTGTTATACAAAATTTAAAGGGTAACCTTTTCAAGTTAGTCTATTCACAACAATGACAACAGTAATGTTTAACAAAAATAATTTAGCTGCTTGTTTTATCCACAGTTGTTTGATTGGTGTCAATTCATGAAAATGAACGGGAAGCTAATTTCAAAGCCCATGCATCTTGGTATGAGTACTCACCAGCCAACAGTTATTAGCAAACAAGGTAAGGTCATTGATCCCATAGATCTTGCCCATGAAGAAAGGCAAGTCCTGCGGAAGTACAGTGAAAAAGAGCTTGGTGGCTCTGAGATAGTTGCAGTAACAAGGTCCTTTAAAGAGCTTAGAATGGAGTCAATGTCAGGGAAAACAGTTGTGTGGGATGCAGCTGCAGCTAAAAAGTCTTCATGCATTGTGGCTGTTTGCAAGTCACCAAACAATGTATATTTTGGAGCAATTGAATCATTTTTGACATGTACATATAAGAATAATATGGTTGCCAAATTTGCTGTTGTCAAGGCATATACATCCAGCCACAAAGCACAAATAGACAGTGGCCTCTGGTATGCTTTTAACAGAAGAGTTAGCAAAAAGGTAGTTTTGTTTGACTCTTTGTCTGCACCAAAAATCACTGCCTCAGATGAAGAGGATCCAGCCAAACTTTGGATCATCAACTGTTAAAAGGAAAAATTATACACATTTGATGCTATATGTTATTCTCCAAGCCATTCAGAAAAGAAGACATACAAATAAAGTCAAAGCACAGTTCACTTCTCCTGTAAATGACTTCTGAAAGAGTATGAACCCATCAAGGCCAGTGTCTTTTATAATAATATATGCTCTTGTGCTGTGCCATATGCATGCACATTATGTCAACTGCATGAACAGATGGACTACAGCAGTGAAAAGCTAAAAGATTCAGTGATGGTAGAGAGTTCTACGGTTTTGTCAACAGCTTGACTAGCAAGTTCTTACTACATTATTATTTGTAATTGGTGGATTAATTGATCAGTGTATTACTACTATAATGTATAATGCTGCGCTATTGCTAATTACCTTTTTATTAGCAAATTGTTTCAACTACAGTGTACAGTACTTTACAACCTAGCTTCTTTGGAAGTTCAGCTGTAATTGTTCACTTTCATCAAGAAATGGTAATGTACAATTTTATAGTATAATAAAAAAATTATGTGCTATCTAGCGGATGCACATGCATGTATACACCATTGCATATATATAGCCAGTGTAAATAAATGTTATTCATCACCAAAATAACTTTTAGTTTCACTGGTTATTTCACATACTGTTCTTCTCCACAAAAGTATATTTTTGCCTTCACGTGGGTTTTCACATATGAAGTGCATAAAAAAACTCCAGAATGAACAATCACATGGTATTTCACATAATCCCTTGTGACACAAAGTTTAATCATGCTACTTCACATGTGATTTCACATGGTAACCTTAATTTCACAGGGGTGTGAAAAAAGTGAAAATCCTTTCACATAACTTTTCACACAGTCAAATGATTTCACATCTATTTCCAATGATTTTCACATACGTTTCACATGATGCCTTCCAGTAGTGCTATCAGATGATTGCTGGGATAATTTATCTAATAACTTTTTCATTGTAAAAATGGTTCGACACTTTCGATGGTAGTAAATGAGCGGAACTTCTCCTTTGCTTAAAGACTTCGAAAGTTCTACTACTACGATTTCTTGATGATTTTGAATCTGTACTGCTCGTAGCAAGGTTTTCCATGACTCCTCGTCTTTAGGATTAACTAAATCACTGCTATCGTCGGTGCAGTGAATGATACATTTCTTCTTGCAGAATCGCTTGACTGCGGCATTTGACTCCTCAGCATCATCAACATTTCTCTTAGATGAGGACCCTATTTGTATCAGACTAATATTTTTTCAGCGTTTAAGTTGCAGTGCAACTGCAACTGAGACGGGGACATAACAGCACATACGTTATATTATCATTTACGACACTCTGGAGTTCCAAAAGTTTTTTTTTTCACCATAGTGGTGCCACGATTTGGAATAAGTTACCACAAAAAACATACGAAGAATAACATCGCTAAGTCAATTCAAAATGGAAATAAACCTGTTAGCTCTCTAGTTTTCTGATTCCCGGCACACAGTAATCATGTAAGCCATTCAGGTATGTGTAGTCTTTATATCCTTTTTACTTCACTTAACTTTTTTAGACTGATGATTTTAGCGTGTTTAAAGAAACCATATGCATGTATGCATTAAAAATGGCATATCATATGGAATTTTCATTACCGAATAACCGATAATTCAAATAATGTTGACTGCAACAGGTTGATTCCTACAATAAGATTATATTTCAAAATTTATAAATATATTAAAGATGTGTATGATCGATATGAGCAAAAATTATACATTCAATTTCTATCGGATTATCGAAGTGACCATTCTACAAGATCTGTAAGTATTTCCTAAATTCTGCTTATTAAGTCAAACCTTCAAAGACTTTTGCCTCAAAAAGTTTAAGCGCCTTATTAACTAGATGATTTTGCTGACTTTTCGTGAAATTATTGCGTTTTTCACGGTAAAATGGCTATTAATCCGGCAAATCAAGAACCTACTCACCTTCCATGGTAGCCGCCATTTTGGATTTTATTCATAATGCTATTCAAAGGCTTTTTTGGAGTTTTCCTCGCTCTACTTTGGTTAAATTCAGAACAATTCATATTTTGGCGACAAAAAACGCAACAAAAAAACTTCTCATGTCTCTCATAATAAATTAAACTACAAAACATATAGAACATATTAAGTGCACATTTAGGTGGCCTGGTTGGTATCTCAAAGGTCATTTCGAGCACTTTTACATGAAAAAAAAATACCCTGAAAGCTACTCCTACAGAAAGGTTATCATACAAATTTTCAGTCTCCACCTTATGTGCTATCAATTCGCAGCAATCATCCTTTGTCCTTCGAGTTGGTACCAAAATCTCGATTGGCCCATGGACTATGCAGAGATCACTGATGTAATTATATACCAGTTTGAATAACCATAGAAGACTGGCACACCAGGGTATATTGCTATGGTCCTTCCAAATGCTTACTTTTGAATATGAACTCTGTAATTTATTATCTCGACCCAATAAAGAACAACAAACAATGGTGCTTTGTTCTGAGCATGATAAAGGTATATGTTGTCGTTCAGTTTTATCCTTGGTTCAACACTGTCTATGGTAACATATGAAAATGAGGGTAAAACAAAGAAAACAACAAATTAAAACAAGGATAAAATTGTACCCCAACAAACACTCAGTATATCAACTTCAACTAAACGTAACATGTTTGTATTGTCTACTTCTTCTTGGCAAGCTCTTGCAGCACAGCCACTGGTGCCTGGTTCTGTTGTTGTTGCTCCATTATAGTCATTTGCATCTGGCTTAGCTGTTGAAGCTGCTGATGTTGCTGCTGCTGGAGGTTAGCAAACATTGTTTATTGCTGCTCCTGTTGATGGATCAGTTGCTGTGTCATTTCTTCTTGCCGCTTTACTTGGGCACACTGCTCCTGTTTCCTTAGTTCTAACTCTTCTCGCCTGATTTTGAATTCTTTTTCCGACTTCTCCTTCAGATATACTATGGTCTCTGTTCCAGATCTCCTTGTCCTTTTTCTCCTTTTTTCGGGCTATTCACTAACATCATCACCGACCACTCTTTTTCTTGTTTCTCCAACTTTCTCCAAAGCCTTGGCTCTCATATCCTCTGCTTGTTCTTTTCTCTTTCTCTGCCTTGGCTTTTTTTCCCGCTGATATCATTTGCTGCTCTCTCTCTCTCTCTCTCTCTCTGCAGCCTCGGCTTTCTCACATATTTCTTCAGTTGCTGCATCAAACTCTGAGGGCTCATCAACTGCTATTCCGCTGGCCTTTCTTTCTTCTGCAACCTTTCTTTTGTGTTTCTTTATTAGAACCAGGTTTACACGGTCTCTTACAGACCTCACAGAAACCGAGAAACGGGGCTCAGACACTGCACTCAGGGTTAAGGCAATTTCTTCCCACAGTTCCCTCTCTCCCTACTTCCCTTTGGCTGGCTATACGGATCAACAGTTAGCACTTCTCTCACTAAAAGAAGATCATGATCTTTCGTCCAGTACAGTGGAGTAGTCGACCTTAAACATAAACAAAGTAGATTCAACTCCTAGTACAAAACACTTATCATGGGGTCACCTTTCAACTTTAGAAACAATAATAACCTGCAGAATACAGGGCAACTTTTCATGGTTTAATAACCAGTTCAGCTGGTTTAATTCACACTGAAAACGAGCCACGAAACCTACATAATAGAATTGTATAACCTTTTTTCAATTGTCGCTTTCTATAAAAATGCACACTAGTTAATTAAATGCTATCATCCGCTGATCATAATGCGGCTGAAGCCTCGAAACGTCAAGATATTTTTTCTTTATTTTAAAAGCGCATTGGATTATTTTCACCTTCACAATCTCGAACATAATTACAAACGTTACACAGTCAAAAATTTTTCAGTTTTTGTTGCCCTTAATGCAGATTGTCGAGTTAAACGAGCCACTGGATTCGCATTCAAAAGAGGCTCTGCCGTTGTGATGTTGAACCCAAAAATACGTTATATAACCTAAACATACAGTATTTCATAATCCTACAAAGTAAATTGAAAGAAAATATTCTCAGTAGGTGTTTGTCGACTGATGCAACAAAATTCTCCAAAATTGTGCTGGCAGATAAAAAAGCCAAAACGGCTACATAAGTTGTAGTGCTGTGCCCTTTTAAATCTGTTAAGAATATCTTCTTTGTCAAACTGTTTGACTTTTGAGTGATCTGAGCGGCGAATTTTCGACTGGTATCAGTGTGAGCCAAGCTTATTTACATTACATTTCTTACTCACATGTTCGTCTCGATCAGCATCTTGACGTTTCTGTTTAAAAACAAGCCATCAAATTGAAGAATAATCTCACTTTATGAAAGCAAAAAAAGCGATGAAAGTTATTTTAAATTGTCTCCCGGGAATATTCAACGTTAAGATAGCAGAGAAGGCAAAAAAGAATACTCATGTTTTCAGCCAACATCAAAGTGACTCTATTCACTTTGGGCCGAATGCAGAACGTCAAACTTTTTCCTGCCAGTCATGCGCAGATGATTATTTGGATTTTCCCTGAGAGCCTGCGGTCCCCGTCACCGTCTCCATCCTCGTTGCTTAAAGTCCCTAGTGTGGAAAGCAGTGCAAGCCCAGAATAGCATCATTACAGTGAAAAGAATGAAGGTTTGTTAGCCTCAGTCTAGTTGACTGATTTTTTACTATCCTCATTCCGATTCCCAGCAAACAAACAACAAACAAAGCACATTATGACGCTATCTTTGTGCAAGTATGTCCGAATTTTAATATTTGGGGCTACGGGCTCTGCAGGAAACGTTTTGAGAGTTCCAGGCTCTACAGTAAAATAATATTAGGGCTCCAAGCAATGAAGTGATGGGGCTGAAGGCTCAACGGAAAAAATTTTAGGGCTCCTGGGCTCCGGCCACTGCCCTTTGGGGCCCTGATTTAGGCAGCTGCACAAGGAGACAAGGTATGCAAAAGTCACACAAGCCAAAAAACAAAACCCCAAAGGACAAAAAAACATTGTGTTGGTCTGAAAAATTTTTCCAGTGTCTGGCAGGCTATTTGGCGCCATTTCACCATGAATGATCACAGTAAACCTTCAAATCTTGACAGAAAGTGGGTTGTAAATGGTTGCTAGTATTTAAGTTCTAAATTTATTGATCTATCAAACTTGAATAAACGGCCACAGGTTCTACTAGTTTCAGTTTTTTGGTTCTGTCCAATTGGATGCTCGTAACAAGCTTTGTTTACCGCATTACACGTAGACATGGAAGACCTAAGGAAAGAACAATTGCTTCAATGGGAAAAGGGCATTTACCCAAAGACAGGTGGCATACCAAACTCACAAGGGAAATCGACCAATTATATAAAAATATAAAGTGGGACCTTAAAGTTGTTCTTTTACTTTGTTAATGGTGAAGGTTTAAAACTCATGACGGTTTGACCAGATAGCCATTTTTTAGAAATTTCTGTTGCATTCTGATTTAGTCTCATAAATAGTCATTTGAGCTTACTATAATTCCCTTTAGAAATCGAAACGAGGTAATGACATTTGATGTCACAACTGAGGCATTGAACGCTTTAAGAGTTTTAGTTGTGGAGAGGGATTCTGACCAAGAGCCCGGGTCTGGTGGCATTAACAAAACTTACTGTGCATAACTCAGAACTGAAAATAAGAATCCTCTTTTTGCTGGTTTCAAATTGGGGGATGACATAGTGTTAAGAGAGTACATAAGCGCAGTTAAAGAGCACGCAAAGGAGAAAGAGGCAGTCTGCAGAACATGGCCATGAACGTATGTAACAGTAGACGAGCGGTGTACACCTGCATACGGGCTAGCTAGGTGTTCTTGAGGGGCCTTGTGACTTAGAAGGTCATGCTTAAGCCTCCTTGTTTTTTTGTTTTGCTGGTATCCAATTCTAAAAATGACTTATTCGATGCGTGGAATTCCGCCTTTCTAGCAAGTGCTAACCCAAATGATTGTTTCGCATCTTGCAAAACAGTTAAAACAAAACACCATGGAGATTGTAAAAAATAGGCCTGAGAGGTTAATCATTGTCAATTTAAAGATGTGTAGGTATCACGCATAAGTGGGAGTTAAGAATGTGAACTGCAAAAAATAACAAGCCCGTACAGGTCACATGAACAGAACGCGCTGCAGATAAGTGAATTACAAAAACAATGGGACACTCAAATACACTCAAATAATTAAACAACATTGAATAACTAGTGGCAATAAAGAGAAAAAGTGGATGGAGATGTTCTTTTTTCATGGTTGCTGGTTCAATGAAATTTGAACAATTTTCAGCACTCCTGTGGTCTCTAAAGGTAGCAACCATAGACAACTGTTTGTTTTTTAAATTTAATCAAATTTTGTTTTTCAACGTTCATTTCAAGTGACGCTTATTAGAAAATTGCACGCCAGAGACTGAGATATGAAATCACAGTTATTTTAATACTTGCTTATGATCTACTCTATTTCCTTACGAGTTATATCGTGTTTGATTCTGCAACACAATGCTGTGGACAAGGAGGTGTTTACAGGAAGCTTTAAGAAATATCTGATCAACGATGGCAACGCCAAGATGAATGGCCTTGAAACTTTTGATGGCATGGTGTGCTTAGAGTTTGCACATTAGACCTTACAGTACACAGGAGAGGCACTGGTAGTTACAGATCTTCAAGGTAATGATAATTGTCTAAGGCTAAGTTCCCAATACAATAACATGATGCCATTTATCTGGCTTTCTTTATAGTCCATGAAAATGCCACAAAAAATGGTCTGCGCTAGTTCATATGCTGCAGACACGTTTTTCTTGTCTCTCCATCTTTTGAGTTATTCTAGTGAGTAGAAGGATACCAGTAACCACTGAAAAAGAAAATATTAGTCTCATTACGCAGGTTAAGGCGTTAATTTCCAGGTGAAAGTTGAGAACACAGTGGGAGACGAGTCAAAGCAATCAAAGAGCCTAGAATTTCTTGGATTAATGTGTTAAGACCTGAATATTTCTGCACCTCTATATCAAGAGAGATTACTGCAATTAAAGCTAATTTCGAGGAAATTGGTAATAGAATTGAAGAACTTTCACTTGTGACTGACAAAATCCAGGCCTACAGCTATGGTTTTATTGTAAAACCACTTGGCATACCTGAACGTGTGACACAATTGTATGGAGGGGCATTCTGGACAAAAATGCAATCTAATCGCGACTTGCATTTCATTGGATCGTGTCCGTATTCCATTGGATCGTACCTTTCTTCCATTCAATTGTACTTCCATTTCATTTGATCGTACTTTCATTCCATTGGATCGTACCTTTCTTCCATTCGATCGTACTTCTATTCCATTCGATCGTACTTTCATTCCATTGGATCGTACCTTTCTTCCATTCGATCGTACTTCTATTATTTTGTCGCTAGCTATATGACATTGGTTTATTCCTCTCTGGTATTTCACATTTATCCGTACCTCCGTGGAAACAGCATTCCATCGGATCGTAACTATCGTTCGGCCGTAGTCACCATTTGGTCAGCGGTGAAGCGAGGAAGGCTAAACCTCGATCTCGTGTTAGTGTGGAGACATGCGACTTATGATTACATGACGTACAATTGAAAATCGAGTCACACGTGTGGGAAAATGGCTCACGAAGGCCAACATCAGTCCCCGCTTGAATTGATAACCCAGAATGTGAGAAGCATTTTAGCTAATGTTCTTAACAAGCTTGAGTGTGGAGATGTGGATCATAGCATTGACTTTGCTAGATACAGAGTTGAATGGCTCTGTTCAGTGCTTGTGAGGCTTGGAGGAAGTCTTGAAGAAAACCTACTGCCTCGCCTACAAGAGGCCCAGCAATTAATGTATTTACATTCGGCGGAGCTAAACGTAGTGGCAGTGACAGAGAATGTAAATACTTTCCTATTGGAACGAACGCACGTGAGCCGCTATGGCGTTAATTGACTCTATTGTTGCAAGGTATATAAGGTTTTGACAGTTGTAATGTATTCACCTCAGCTCTCGAACTATCAAATTTTAAAATGCCGTTCGATGATGATCTCGCGCAAAGCATTTCTGAGCTCAAAGATGAGTTTCGTTCTGGTTTATCTTCTTTAAAGAGAGAACTTGCACAAGAACATGATGCTGCGCTGAAGAAGCTCAAGACAGTTAATGCTAGTGTTCCGAAATTTCAAAAAAAAGGCAACGAGAAGCAGTTCTTACTTAAGTCTGAAGTTCTTGAACACGTCCAGTCTGCTTCGACAGCCCTTCAGGCGTCTTCGGCTCAAGTTGAAAAGGCCTTGGAAGAGTTAAAGGAAGGTTCTAATTTTTCGACCCTGTCGGTGCCGTCAATTGGCGTAAGGCTCACCGTGGTTTGCGTGTTGGGAGTTGCTTTGCTTGTGGCAGTTTCGGCCATTTCAGGAATCAGTGCCCCGTCCTTCAGGCGCAGTTTTCACCTAGCCAACCTGGGAAACGTACGTGATGGACTGGGATGTTGGTGCACTCTTCGAGGACACAGATAAGTTAAGGAACTTTGTTGAATATGAACAGGGTCGTAGTTTTACTATCGTTGTAGCCGGTAGGCTAAAATCCCATGTTCAGTTTTGGCGTTCTACAATGTATAGGCGCCAGTCAATTTATTCCAGATGTGATCGAGCATGGTTATCGTATTCCTTTCCACTCTACACCCCCTGTTAGTTTTTCTAGTAATAATAAGTCAGCTTTGGCGCATTCTGATTTTGTTAACGAAGCTATTTCCGAATTGTTGGTTACCAAGCGCATTTTTGGATCGGAGGTCCTGCCCCATAACGTCAACCCTCTCTCCGTTTCTGTTCAGTCATCTGGGAAGAAGAGGTTGATCTTGGACTTTAGGTTTGTAAATAAGCATGTCTGGAAGCATAGGGTCAAGTTTGAGGATCTTAAGGTTGCTCTGAATTATTTTGACAAGGATCATTTCATGTTTTCATTTGTCCTTAAGAGAGGTTATCATCATGTGGTTATCTTCCCACCCCACCAGACATTTTGGGTTTTTCCTGGTTTTACC
>NC_133203.1:18117462-18167462 GCF_958299795.1 Porites lutea
AAAGGTAAAATTTGACGTTTTCGTAGTTTCCATGGCAACTTAAACGATTAAATACAAGCTTAAATTTTCACTTTTGCTCAGTTTCCACAAAATTTGATCATTAGATTTTCCTATAAACTTGCACACAGCTTACTATAATTAATCGTTACCATTGGAAACTTATTTAACCAAATTTTAACAGACGGGTTTTTTAAATAATCAATAATAATTGTTCTGTAATTATTAAATGTGTCACAAAATTCAACTGTTCAGCTTCCATTTTAAAGTTCTCATCTTTTAAAATACGACAAAAGTAAAAAATTCCGCCAAATTTCAAAATTTTAATGCCTAGATTTTGAGAAATCGTCTTCTGTATACCATTGCTTTTTCGCCGCCATGTTTGTCTGTCTAATTTAAAATGCGCCATCACGCGAGTTACCGCTGACCACCTCCAAAACTGTGTTCAGCCACCTTTAATTATTACGCCTCAATATTGAAAATTTTCAAGTTCATCTACTCTACAAACTTCAGTTACACTTACCGTTATCGGGGTAACAGAAACAGATATTACAAATTCAAAGATTCCTCTTGGTTTGGACCTCTCAATACCCAATTATAATTTTGATGTTCCTACGCCTCTCTCCGCTGGAGGTGTGGGAATGTATATTGTTAATTGTCTTAAGTACACAGTTATGGGAAGAAAAAGTAATTAATCTTTTCATAACCATTCATCTTGCAAACAAGAGACATCATTTGTGGAGTATTAGACAACACAAATGTCCAGAGGAATTCTTAAAAAACTATTTTGATGTAACTCTCGATAGCTTGTCTTCCTCAGATAAACCGACTTACATAATAACTGATGGCAACATAAACTTCCTACGAAACTTGTAAACATGTTCAATTATTTGCACACTTTCCAAAGCCTTTCTTTCACTCCAACAACAAACAAACCCAGAAGGGTTCACAATGCCTCAGCAACACATATTAGTGATATCCGTTCTAACAACTGATTCACATGTCTCAAGCAGCTCCCTCTTTTTTGACATGTGACCATTTTTCACAGTTTTATGTGTGCTAGCCGCTAGGTGCAAAAAGAAAATTGTCTCTTGCGACTACTCTAAATTCTCTGAAGAATTTTTCGATGATCTCTCAATTAAACTTGGATTCAATAGTTTCTGAAAGCAGTTATGTTGTTAACAAACCCTTTTCCACCTTTTATAACAAACTAAACTGGTTTGTAATAAACATGCACCACTCCAAACGATTTCTAAACGTGAAACTCAACAACCCTGAATAATATGTCTTAGGATTTCAGTCAAGAAAGGTAACAAACTTTTCTCCTCCATTGATAAAATAAAGTAGAAAATTTATAAGAATAAAATCCTAACTTTATCTCGAGTAAGTAAGATGCCATAGTACTATGATTATTTTATACTCAACTCAAACAATATAAAGAGCACTTGGACAAGTATTAATAGCAGAGCTCTCATGCGCGAAGCGTGTCAGCGGAGCACCATGGGTAAGAAAATGAAGTAATCTACCCATCCGAGAAAATTTGGTAATCATTTGACGGTACACCAAGTGTCCCTCCGCATCACAGATATACCAAAGTAAAATAACTCAATCAACAGGTATGGCAACCCAAATGCAACTCGAGGTTATTTTGGCGGGAAATTGCATAGCCACTGGCATCTTGTAAAGCAGAGACAACTAAAGAGTCAATAAAGATGAAAACGGAAAGGGGAATTTGAATTGTATCCGTGTTGTCTGAAGTACTTAGCTTAGATAATTGTTATGTCCACAAATTTGGAATATAGAGCAGGAGAAAGGCAGAGAAAAAGATAAGGTAGGCAGCAGGCCAGTGAAGCTTAACGAGAAAAAGGCGACAGAAGTCTAGAGCGAGAGATAAAAAACAGGGACATTTTTTTGTGGAAGAACAACAGGAAAATTTTGTAGCGGTGGTGCCAAAATGGGAAATGTTAGCAGCCACCAATGCAAGGTGAAAATGAGCGGCAGTGAAAAAAAAAGTGAACGAGAACTCGTACGACATTTCCTCCATAAAACGTGTAACTAAGAAGTTTCTGGAAGTTTCATGTTGTAGTCATGCAAAACAACGACAAAGAAATGTACAAAAAAGTGTGCTGCATGTGCAAAGTTGCTTTTTTCGCTAATTAGACCTATTGTTGTTTTTCACTGTTCTCCTTTGTTGCCTTCGTGTGAACAAACTATAAATATTATCGAAAGCTTCACTTTTAGCCCTGGCTAAATCTATGTATTATTTTAATTAAAAGGGAAAAAAGTGAAAATTCAATAAAAACCTTGAAACACGCAAGATGAAGCAGGCGATCGCAACACTAAGTTAAGAAAGTTAATAAGCACCTCCTCTCTTGTTAGCCCCGCCTTTCCACCCCTAATAATCCTTACTAATGAATAATGAACTGTTTAAAGGGCTTACTAATCAATCACGACTGTAAAACATCATGTGGATTGATCCAGGATGGTTCATTCACCAACTGAAGGTTCAGATTTGTTTCTGATCCTTGACTGCAATGACCTGAACGTACGTGCATGCTAGCACCCGTGATGAGGTACCTGTTACTGAAGCAGCCTTCCAGAAATTCCCAAAATTGATTCCACTGGGGTTCTAACGTAGAGTTGATACGCATCACTGGTCCACCTGCCGATGGTCTTGATAAGGTGATCTGGAATGCCGCATTGCGATGCTGTTGTAGCAGCCCCAATGCAAAAACTGTTTGTTTTGTTTTGTTTTATCAACTTTACTGGTCTGTGTCTCTCTAAAATAAATGGTTACAGTAACAACAAAAAGAAAAAAAAAGGCCAAAAGGTACGGTGGAAACGGGACCTGGAGTCCCATGCAGGGCACCTCCCAAGTAAAAATCTTAAGAAATGCTTATGAAACTATTGTTGCCAGTGGCACCCACAATTACATGCAAGACCCCATGAACATGGTTTATCGAGGTCAAAGACATTTGTTTATTTATTTTTGTACAAGTTAGTTATACTATTCTTAAAGGTCTTTATGTTTAGAAAGTCACTGGGCTGAATTAATTTAGATTTTTGGATCCATAATTTAATACTGCAATTTTAAAAGGAGGACTGATAGGTAGCTGATATACTTTAAATCACTTGATTGAGGTCGTCGAGTATGGCCCTGACTAACAGTCTTAATAAAACTAATATCAATATCAATATAGCCATATAAGGCCTTATAAAGAAATACTAAATCCTTGCCCTCGAGGTCATAGGTA
The DNA here is from genome assembly GCF_958299795.1 of Porites lutea. NCBI lineage: Eukaryota > Metazoa > Cnidaria > Anthozoa > Scleractinia > Poritidae > Porites > Porites lutea. The sequence goes on from NC_133203.1 coordinate 18,120,714, forward strand.
GGTGGTATCAGATCCAGATGGATCAGTCTCTCTTCTATGGCTTGAAAACTGCCCAGGGATTCCCGCCCCTTGTAACACAGACTGGACAAAGGAAGACAGACGAGAAAGAGTTAAAGGCTGACCATGGGTGTCAATGAACGGGGGACCCGACGAAGGCCGTCGACGATGTAAATATGCCATGATGGCCAAAATTGGACAGAAACGGGCCTGACCTCATCCCAAGTATATGAAACATCCCTGTCGAGACGGGTCAGTTTTAGAGCTTTTGATGCAAACACAAAGGCTGGAAGGATTAACCTCGGCATCACTTGTAGGTCCTGAATGGTTAAATGGATGGATGGGTCAAAGGTAGAGTTACATACATACATACATACTCTATTGAGACTCCCTTCAAAAGGGCTTTTCAGTCACAATGTTACTTATTACATAATACTGGTCATTAAGAAAAGAAAAGAAAACTAATTTACAGTAGTTCAATTAAATTCAAAATACATTCAAAATTATTTAGTATGAAGTATCTTATTAAAAAGTCTCCGCTTAAAACTATCAATATCTTTAGTGTTCTTAATATTGTCAGGTAACCCATTCCATTCCCTTGGACCCTGAAAATAAAATGCCCTTTGTCCCAGAGTTGACCGTTAACTCCCCACGCCTTAGGAATCCAAAGAAACCTGGGCAACAGGCAGCCCACAGCATGACGTGCTCCGAGTTGTGGGTATCTAAGGAACACTGGATAATCTGCACGAGGTTGGCTGTCACTGGCTGGTGCTGTGGAAGAGTAGAGCCTTGGTGGCGCTTAATGCCCCAGAGAAGACACTGAAGTCAGAGGCAGTTCACTAAGGGATCGGGAAAACCCTGATTGATGTGCAAGAACCGTATCGCCAGGATATAAACCTTTATTGAGGAGTGATGTAAACGATCTGCTAGGTGGGAACAAAAACTCAGCAAGGTTTGTTCATTAGTGGGCAGTAAAGAAACATTTGAACTGACATAGCCATCTAAAGTACAGAAATTGATGAACTGATGCTGCGCTGAACGATACACCCATCGGGCTGAGGGAGCCAGACCATTGGAGAAATAGAATTGGCACTTTTGGTGTAAACTACAGACAGCTGGGCCCAGATTAAAGGAAGTACTGGCGTTGCTGTAGGAGACGCATAAGGAGCTAGCTGATGGAACCGCTGAAATTCAAAATGAGAAGTGGCATCAGCTATGGCATTTGATTTTCCAGGAACGTGATGACCGGTAAACACAAAGGACTGCTGGGGCATCTGTAATGGAGACCATCTCCCTGCGAACCAGTCTCTACCTAAGATAGCCCCATATCCAACAGAGCCAGCAGCCTCAGAAGAGACATGAAGATCTGGAATGGGAGCCTAGCAAGGGGACAACAGAAAACTGTACCCGTGCGATGACTGGAGGAATTTGAGCCACCGCGACAAATCCAAATGAAATTCTCTATTAAGCCTTATGGGAAACTCCTCTCTGCAAAAAGCTGAGAGCAGATTGATCATACGGCGGAAGAAGGTGCGCTTAGAAGGGACGACTTTGCATGCATGTTGAAGATTGCCAATAAATACTCCAGCTCCTTCCGTGTGCAATGGCGTTTTTGGATAGGACCAAATGTTTCTTGCAGGAGGTGCGCCTGCAATAGGAGAGAGTCGAGTTCTGTGCCTAAAACAGTCAGGAGAGTGGAAGGACCCTGTAACTTGTCAGGGTGAAGGGGAATGGCCCAATCCTGGAATTGCTGGATACAAGTGTCTTGGTTCAGTTGGCACGTCCCAGAATTAGGAAGACCCAGGGTGTGGAAATTGTCCAGATAATAGAGGATGTTAGCATCAACAATGAGTACAAGTACAAGAACGACTTCAAGCCGTAATCGTACTCAAAGTCGTTTTCTCAGCTTTCTATGCTAGCGATGACACCGAGTTCGAGTTTATAGAAAATAAAATTATGGTATTACACATGACTGGGCGCCAAATTTGAGTCGAGGTAGCACTTCCACAACAATTTCGAAAACAAAAATGACTCTAAAAAACGTTCAAGACTGCTTGTTACTCAGTTACATGGAAGGTTTTTTGGACTAAGAAGAATTTTGTGCTTTATATAATGTAAACAGCACAGATTATCCTGTATTTGAGCATGGAAAGTATCGAGGATTCGACCCGAATGAAGTTTCCGAGGAAGAGTGCTTCAGCCGCTTTCATTTTAGCGACAAGGTCATTCCCTACCTTGGTCGTATTTTGCAGCTACCGGAAAAAATTGTGTGCGAAAATCAAACAGCAGCCTATACAGAGAAAGGGCTGTGTATTCTCTTGCAACATTTGGCTTATCCATGCTGTTATCCAGGCATGATAACTCAGTTTGGGAGGTCTCCACAGGAGCTCAGTCTGATAGCCAACAAGGTAATGGATGAGATTTATGAACAGCATGGGCATCTGCTGACTACCCTTGACCCCCTTCACCACCCCTGGCTGACGCGACAGGGACTTAGGGAAGTGGCTGATGCTGTTTATGCGAAGGGTGCTGCACTTCCAAATTGCTGGGGATTTGTAGATGACACTGTAAGTTAATTGCAAATGCTTCTGTTGTTTACATCAGGCCATTACAGCGTGACATTCTAGGTACAGAATGCTCAAGTATAGAAAACAAAATAAACCCTGAACAAGAGGTGAGAATAAAAACATATGTACTTATCATTTCACAAATAAGGTGGTTTAAAAGATACACCAGAAGTGTCATGAATATTTTTCAGTCCGAGAAACTAATCTGGGTTATAATTCCAGTCTCCACGTTTTATTCGCCACATTCATTAATTCATTTTGTAAAACATGCATTACATTTTGCATATGATAATCTTTATTTTATAGTGTATTGCCTCATTTGAAGTAAACTGTGTGATATTTTCATTTGACAAAATATTTGCTGAGTAGCTGGCATGTTAGTTGTGTGGCAATAAAATTTCTCAGAAGCAAGATTTTAGTTGTCTGTCAAAAATCAATGTGCTTGTTGTTAATAAGCCCTGGTGTAGCACACGACCAAAACGATAGCAGCTTTTATGCATCTCTGTCCAAAGTCATGACCGTTACATACGGCAGCAAATCCTCAAAAAAAACATTGCTCTTTGTCCAGACAATGAACAAATAGTGTCACATGATGCATTTTTCCAGAAGCATCATGCATTATCGCAGTCATGGCAGATTCCATGGTGGAATAAGGTCTTTTTCTTGTTGGCTTTTTTCTCATTTGTGTTCCAGTAAAAGTAAGAAAATTGCATTATTTTGTTATTTAACATGATTTCTCCAATATGCAATGGCTTAAGAGCGAAGTTTTCACATAGAAACATTTATTTCCATTGTTTCACTTAATCTTCACATCACAAAGTGTTCAGTGACCCACAACAAGGTCATGAACGTTCACGATTTTTTGGATTATATGTTGAAGTCTTCCAAATGTGGACCTCACGCCAGCAAAATGAAGTCCTGAATATTGCACAGACTAAGAAGTACCCAGAAGTACCCACATTTTGAAGACTTTTTTATCGAGCAAAAATGGCTGAAATTTCGTATCTTTTATCACATTTCAGCGCCATGTGATAATATATGTGTAAAGCCTGCTGAAGGCTACAATCTGTTGGGCGCTTTCGAGAGCGCTTTATACCAAAGCAATCGCTTTGTATTTTCAAAGTGGTTACTTTTAAAAGCAATTTGGCTATAATTATTTTAATTAGAACAAGGAGCAGTGAATAATGCCGTTTGTTTCAGTGTGATTAGGAACCCAAACAAAGGTGCCACGCAGCATGCAAGCGGCACAACCCTAAACAAGCCTGCTCAGAAATTGAAAAAAATAATATATCAGACACTTTATTCAAAAGAACAGGTCAGTATTCTGGCCAGGAAATTTCCTTGAAGATTTCTTAAGTCGGTACTGGGTAAATTGTGCTTCAGAGGATTGTTTGTCACATCAATAGGTTAAATTTTATTTGTAACTGCAGTTGTAAATTGAGCTCGTTTAAGGTGATGCTGAAATAAATCCTCCTTTAGCAATTACCTTCACAGCGTAGCGGCTGTTTTCTTGGAGCCACTTTTTAGATCAGTCATGGTTTTGGTTCTCCTAGTGAACCTTGTCAGTTGCCAAGTCTCATACTTTGTGTTTGTAGTTGCGACCGAGCGCACAAGTAGTTCTCGACAAATCAGTGAAACACATGTAACTCTTCAAAGTAAAGCTGAAATTCTCCTTTAAAGCACAATGAATGTAAGCTAACTCGATATTCTCAAAAGCAGAAGCTGTTGAACAGAAACATATTTGGAAACCATACACATCACGCACTGTGATGTTCATTACGCACGTGCTGAAGAATAGTGATCATGATGTCACATACGCAGTGATAATATAACATGAAACGAGGTGCATCATGGGATACTATTCGATTGCCGTCTGCTCTTTGTCTAAACAATTAAAAAACTTTCCCTGACAAATGTAAAATTTCCCTTACCAACTAAATTAAAAGACTTCACAAATTAGTCCCGGTAATGGCCTCAAACCTCCCCTCACAGCCACCCTCTCCACCAATTTATTTATCTTTTCAGATTCACATGTAGTGTGCATGAATATTGGTAGTTTCTTAATATAACATGGAAAAATGATTGATTTTCTTGGAAACCCAACATCGGCTTGTCGTTTAATTTCTTCCAGTCCAACACATTTCATGTCCGAAAGGAAAGAGAATTGAAAGCACCAGAAAATAATGAAAATAGAATTCGAGGTTTATGATTTCATTTTCAAACCAATTCCAGCTTGCATTACAACAGTTAACAATATGCTTATCAGGAATCTAGCAACTGTACTAAAGAACATACAAGAGTAACATCAACACAAAAGTTTAACTGTTATCATCTTTGAGCGACATAACGAAGAGGCCAAGACACCATGAATGAGTTCATATTTACTCCAAATTCAGCTTTTTTCCTCACTTCAGCCTCCTTCTTAGTCTCATCCACTTCCTTTCTTTTCTTTTTTCCTCCTTAAGCTCTAAACGCATCTGCTACAATGGCCAGATTCCACTTCTGACTTTTTTCAGTTTCTGAACAGAGATTATCTGCCTTGTTTGTCATAACAATGCTGATACCTCTGACTCTATCCTTATCTCCTTCTTCTGACATCACTTCAATTCAGAAAGCAATTTTTACCTATTACTTTGTTTCACATTCTTTTTTGTTTTTTTGTGATCCTTCAAAAAGGCAGAATACATCTGGCGTGATTGCTTGCAGGACTTGACCCATTCCTTGCTGACTGGGATGTCAGGAATTCTAAATGCCTTCAGAGTATGCTCTCCCATGTTATAGGAAAGAATGTCTTTGTTCTCTGAGAAACCACGTTCAATACTAGCTTGCCCATGCAACAACATTAAAACCCATTTCACAACCTTCCACAGGACTTTGAAGTGAGGCTTTTCAGCAACGACATTGAAGAAGAATTTGTCCAGCCTCTGACAAGTGGTTTATACCTCAAATTTGTCTAAGTGATACTTGTGAATTGCAGTCACAAGAACTGGGCTGCATCACTTTCATCTGCCTTGAATGGGCGGTACACTAGCAGTAAGGCTAACATTCCCTCGAATTTCATAAAGGATCATATGTCTTGGATCAAGAGCAGCCAGGCCTCCAACCAGTTGGTACTTCAAGGGACATCTTTCTAGAATATTTGCTGTTGTTCTATGTGGGATGATTTCTGCCAATATTACCTTTGAAATTTTGTTATGCCGTTCTCCTGTGCTGTTGTTCAGTTTTCTTAGGAATTCTTTTACGCAGTTTCTAACTTTACTACCGGGGGGGTATTTCCCTTTCAAATTCTCTTATTCACTTTTCTGCATTCTTTGATTGGGTTTCGAATTCTGTTATTGGCTTTTGAATTCTTCTATGCAGTTTTCTAATTCTATAATTCGATTGCACAGTCCTCTCATGCAGTTTTGAATCCTATTATTTTCTTTCACATTTTGTCATTCACTTTACCAGTTCTATTATGTCGTTATGAATCGTTTCATTCAGTTTCCAGTTCTATTATTCACTTTCCAATTATGTTCTTCCAAATCCGGGACTTTGGCCGATGGTCCCCTTGGGACCAGTAACAAATCGACTCCAGAAAATCAAAAAATCTATGAAAATACATGTTTATTGAAATAAATAAACATATATTGACCTCCTTACATGTAGATGCCTCTGTTATGTTTCTTGACCTGCACTCAACCAAGTGCCGCCACACTAATGTTACTAGCAACATGGGTTTGCAATTAATGCATTCTACTTGTGGCAATTCAGTGAATAGCTCATCACAGCTCCTTTCTTCCTATTAAAACAATTTACCATGAGAATACTATGTACGACGTTCATGCACATACACACCAAGGCTTTTCCTTACTTTTAAACAAGAGCTATGAATGTACGCTTGACTATAAAAATGACAAAATGTTGATTAAATGTATTGCGATGTACGTATGGGGTAAGTAACTCTACAAAATGCTATTTAAAAAACCTTCACACTTACATAAAGGTAATGTACTAATCCAAAATAACAAATATAAAGTTAGACAATTAAATGCCATTTAAAACTTATCACAAATGATGCAACTTATTTTACGTTAGCAAGTTGATCGTGTGGTTGCAGGTTCACATCAGGGAAAAATCTATACCGTTCTTGCTTTAATTTGCAATCACATCTGAAAGACTTACCTCTTCAGCTTGACATCTAAAGATTTTGTAGTGGGCGAATGTAAGCCAATGCTTGCCCCCAAACCTGATCTATCTCTCAGAAATTTTATTAAGTGACCAACAGACACTGGTGGCCTAAGAACAACTAAAGATTTTCCCGAGGAATAACCACTGCGAAGAATTTCGAAACCACCTCCATTTTTATGCTTGGGATATGCTTCCTCTAATTTTTTCTTGACTTGTAAAGCACTGTCCTTTGAGCCAAATACAACCTTGTTCCTTCCCAATTCGGCAAACTGTACTTCGAACTTTTCTTGTCGAGAAGGGGAATTTTTCTCGTAATGTTCGCTTCATGTATTTATTGTAGGGGAACTTCTACTTCCTCCAAATTGGCACCTTTTATGAAATGTTATGGTCGCATGCACGAGCTTAGATCATTTATTCCAAGTGCAATCATACTATCTTTAACAGCAACTGCAGCTAGAGAAACAAAACAAGCAATCTTGGACGTCCTTGGTATGAAAGACCCTTACAAAATTGACGAAAGCCCAGAGAAGCCCAATGTTTCTTAGGTTGTAGAATATATGCGTCGTGATAAAAGCCTTTGTCATCAGTTCGAATGGTTGGTTGAGGAGATAAACAAGAATGGTCTGCCCACTGAAAGAACTATAATTTATTGTCAAACAATCCAACCATGTACCCATATATATTCAACGCTGAAGTCAATGCTAGGAGATACCATTTGTGCAGGAAAACTAGGTGACAACAGAAATGTTTTACTAGAGAGATCTTTTGCGTGACTTTTCAAATGCTTTGTCTTGAAGGACACCACTACTTTTGCCAATTTCTTGCGTGTAGCGGTTGAAACTTCTTTAGAAAGATGTTAGTGTTGCGGGCTCTAATTCTTCTCCATTAGGTTTCGTGCTTTAATGAAGAAATGACACAAGGTTTCCAAGTTCCGTGGGAGGACTTTCTTCAATGGCCCTTGTTTATTTTATGGCTGCGCACTATCGTTTCCATACATTAAGGTGAGAATATGTCTATTTTGTTACAATTTCGATTTTGATTTTTGTAAATAAACCAAAAAAATTTCATTGTCATCCTGATGGTCGCTTGTATCAGCGAACTTGGCAGACTCTTGTTTTCTTCGGAGGGGAAAGTAGCGTTTGCAGCCATTTTTTACCTGCTTATGCAAGATTACATTTGTGAAAAACCAGTCAAACCGGTCTTCTGGAGTACAAATACCGTGAGAAACTTGTACTCGTTTTGGGCGTTATTTACACTCTACTGGGTGCACATGAATAATAAAGAGAGTGTAATATCAATATTCTGTATTGGACAGAAAACAAGGTAAAGGGGCAGAACACTGGTAGTGGATATGGTAAACATGAGAGGGAAATATGATATAAATAGGGAGATTCAACCTCTCTTTCAACAACGACTTAATTTTAAGATCTGCAAAAATATTACCTCTGTTTATTCAATTTTAATAGAATTCCAGCAACACTGGCGTTTGCACTCATGTGACTCTTGCATTGTTTTAGAGAACCCGTGATTGCAATGCTAGGAAACCAATTTGTTTTTTGATGAACAGCAAGTTAGCAGAAATGTGTAGATGACTGGTGCGTGTTCTTTCCATTTTTTCATGTCAACATTTATGAGACATAGGAATAGAGGAACTGGAGGTAAATCAGTGAATAGTGCAGGATATTCACTGATTGAGTAGTCAATCATAGCGTGCAAAAAACACTATCCTCTGTTTTAGCACATACTAATATTGGTTAAACTTTACAGTGGTTGAATGTATCTGGAAACAGCCTAATTTGCTGCAGGTTTAGATGTTTAATTATCATTCCTACTGAAGACAGGTTATTACGTTTTTTTTAATTGTAACTGACAACATGGATTTCAGCCTCTGCCAGGATCCAAACCAGCAAACTGATAAAACCAGTCAATTCACTGGACTCAGCACCTTGCTATCTGTGATAGGGTCATAACTCTTTGCAGAGATCATGCTGCAGCAACAGGCCAAAGAAAGAAAGCTAACAGATTTAGAGTTATCCGAGTTGCTACCAGGGAAGAAAGTAACTTTGCTGTTGAAAGTGACTTCACTCTCGTGTCAAGAATAATAGTGTAGTATTTACTTGCTTTCAGTTTTTTAAAGGACATTGTAGTCCACCATATCCCTCATCAATATTTATGTGATCTCAGATTTGTTACAGGTGAAATATCCCGTGCATCCACTGACTGACTATTGTGATCTGGTAATGGATTTTACTTTTGAATTCAAAATTCCCCTTTTCAAATTGCACACAGTCATGTTGTATGGATAAAATGTTCTATGATTAGTTTATCGGGCAAGCATTGACGTGCAATATTAGTGTACATTAATTGGAACAAACCAAGTGTTTGAACTGCAAAAATGTTTGACTGTTAGCAGAGAAAGGAACACAGGAGCCACAGAGGGACTACTGAATTTGTTTAGCCTACATTGCTACTGTAACTATGACATAAAACTCCACACCTAGCAAATAACTGCAGTTTTAAGATCATCAAATTCTTAAAATTGGAATGAATTGTCAATCAGAGAGACAATCTATAACTATTATTCTCAGTTTAAGAAACTCCTCTATAAATGGCTATCTGGTCTGCAGACAAAGCAAAAAGCCTAATTGCTGCAGGTTTTGCAAGAACCATAGAAAACAAGGGAAACATATTTCTCTGGAATTGTTTCTTGAACACAGAAACAACTCTGTTAATGGTTATTGTGATCTATTTGGCCCCAACTTTGAGGTGTCAGCACAGTGAATTGCCAGGTCTTGAGGTATTAGCGACGATATTTTTATAAGTGTCAACAGCGATTTTAGAGAAGGACAAAACTAGATCTAGCACTGATCCAAGTTAACCAATGAAACAAATTGTTGCAGATCTCCTTTCAGAAATGCTTTTGTTTTTAAACCTGGAAGAGAGTGTTACACTTCATTTTCAAAAGTCAGTGCAACTGGATGAAAACAAGATTAAATGAATGGGCAAAATATATGAACACCAAAACTGAATACTCCCATGAAGTTGATCAACGTAAAATTATGTTAAGCTACTTTCAAATACAATATTGTAGGAGCAGCATTTATTTTCACATAAAAATAAATTAATATTATTATTGATGATAGTAACATCACATTGTCTTCAGCATTCAAAAATATTTTTTAATAATCAAGTCTTTTATTCATAACAGGGAATTGCTCATACTCAGGTCCTGACTTGAATGTATTTGACAAGATACATATTGTTCATGTATTGACAGTTGTGCCACAAATTATCTGTGACTTTAAGTGTACTCAGCGGACCGCAATCTATGTGGAGATCCATACCTTAACCCAGCGACACGTGACAAAAACAACAACTTTTCACACAGGTTGATATCTGGATTAGGATAAAACCCAAATTCTCTTAATTCATGTACAAGGAAAGTAGCAGCTAGAAACGAGAATTGCTAATCAGATCTTGGTAGGTAAAGGGTTAAATAATACAAATTCGATATTGGAGACTGCTTCTTTTCCCCTTGTAGTTTGTATATGGAAAACCATTTTGCATAATTACTAGAACTATTCAGTGACAAAGTTTTATTTCTTATCTGCATTTAGGCTTTTTTACCTCAAAAACGTTATTGCAAGCATTGGAAAGTATTGCAATGTATTACAAAACAAAACAGTAAATAAATAAATTACACTACAAGCAACAGTAACAAAAAGAAAGGTAATCTAACTTTACACAAAAAAAAATCATGATTAGTATATATTTAAAACTTATAGCAAGCACAGGAGAGGTTTCCATAGAGCGTGGAAAAGTAAGCTACTTTTAGAGTTGCTGTTCTTTTTCTTTCTAAGTTAAATAGCAAAGCCTTAATTGGTCCATGAGATGTAGTTGTGCCAGACTCAGCCATTAAATAATCAATAATTTAAAGTTGTATTTTCAGTTGCCCTTAAATCAATGACAACAGCATTTAAGGTCATTTTGAGACCAACGGTAACTTTTTAACTAACTACAAATCCTTGTAACAAAAGAAAGTCTTGTGCAGAAATGATAAATAATAAATAGCTGGACCACAAATCCTTTCTCTTAAACCTTGAAAGACGGAAATAACATTCTGTTTGGGGCAGAAACACTTGTGTTAATAGCTTTCTCATTATTTTTACAGTATCTGTTACAGCTTAGGTATCTGTATTTAGACTTGTGCTTCCGATTTATACAGATGGAAGCTCGGGATTGTCAAAGTCACAGTGGGAATTGTCCAAAAAATTTTGTAAAACGTTGCTCTGTCGTTAGTTACTTTGGTAGAACTTGCCATAATACTGTCTAACATAGTTATCAATCCTTCATCACTTTCAATGTCTCCAAAGATATCTTGGAGGATACCTAAAATAAAGCGTGCTAGTCCAGTTGACAAAACTGGAAGACTTTGTAGTACATCTTCTAAGGTGTATACAATTGGAGCATTTCTGATTAGGTCTTTTAGTAACTGATTCGTGAAAGCATGGATTGTCCCTAACAAAGTTATTGTCCCTAAATGAAGACATTCTTGATACTCTTTCAGTGGTTCCTCCAAAACCCTTTCATCCTCCTTACTCACAGTCCTTGCAGTCTTAGGCTGACAAACGTCCATAATTACAGTGAATGGAAGTTCCTCGGCATTTGAATCTAGATCATTACACAATTTGAACAACAAATATGGGGAAGAGATACTGTTTCAGCTTCTACACCAAGAGGTAGTTAAGCCTGCTGCCCGTCGTGCCCTGCTCTTCCTGCTAGTTGGAGATGATCCACAATGCTCCTTGCTGGACCCAGGTGTATAACAAACCTAATGTCGGGAAAATTGACACCCATTCCTTGGCCAGTAGAAGCAAGAACAATTCTCTAATTTCCTGTGTTGGTTTTGAATGAATCCACCACTCATCCTTGTATTTTTTTCCACGCCATTGTGTAGTAAATGCCAACCATTCTGTTAGCTGGTGTCTTAGGCTGGCCCAGTGCAAAATACATGGTCACTTAACATTCACAGTAGGTAGACAAGCACTGCAGCAATCTCATTGTAAGTATTGCAAGAATGATTGTTTTCGGAGTTTCTGTCCCTTTTTCTTTCACTAGATTGACAATTTTTCCATTTCTTCACCTTTCTTTCGTGTTTAACATCAAACATGAATTTTTTTCTTTCTGAGCTAACCAGAATTTCGATTGTGTCTGTATACATACACAGCACTTTCTTTATATTGCTTGCCATCTTTTTGCCAGAAGTTCATGTGAGAGCTGTGTATTGACAAACATTTGCAGATTTATTATCACACTATATTAGGGAACCGAACCACCGTTTTCTGTAAAATGTCTGTTTAGGACAGTTGTCGTTTCCTAGGGACCTTTCCAATTAGTACCTTTCATACCTTATGGTCAGTTATCGTTCCCTCAAGAGCCTCTAGAATTTGTACATTTTAATTTATCGTAAGGAATATAAGTCACTCTGGTGCTGGTAACTAGGTCCTAGTTTAAACCCAACCAAACAAGCACCTGGGTTGGGTTCCATAGTGATTTGGCGGAGTTGGCAACAAACCCTGCGCTGTTTAAGGATGATTGCACAAACAATGAATTTTCCTTGACCATAGGCAGTGAATCTCCTTTCCCGCACCCATCATCGAGTAGCACAACAATTTTAATCGCGTTAGACCTCCAAAACTTAACGAGTGGTCTAAGGCACTTGGTGAAGACGTATGGGGCTGAGCTAAGACCGAACGGTACCAGAAAAAACCCAGGAGAAACCCAGAAAAGTTTGGTGATCCGGAAAAATATCAATATGGTGATATCAAGACATGAGATCGAAACTGAAAAGGTAATCGCCCTAATTAACATATAATAATAAAACTCCAATTTCACACCTGAAATTCTGTTTCCAAATGAAATGATTGACATGAGGTAAGTTCAGAATAAGTCTCTTCTTGCCTGAAGACTGTATCGAGATAGAGAGCGGATTAACGACATGTGGAATAAAGGGCACCTCAACAACGGCATGAACGTGGACTAATTCATTGATAGCCGACTCCACGAAAGACACATTACAGTGGAACCTCAATTATCCGGATATCTTGATTAACCGGAATTTTTCTCTGGTCCCAATTTGGTCATGAATATTTATTAGTCACGATCAAGGTCCATGGCGCTCAACTTCTTGTCAAAACAATCCTTACATAGAGAGAGCGCAGATGCTATATCACTGGATTCTGAAGACTGGATTGGTACTGAAGCTTCGAGAGATTGAGACAAGCTAGAAGTTTGTTTAGGAAGCGAAGGCAACAAATCATCGCTGCTAGGAAAATCTGTGTTCGCTGGAGTAATGTCTTCAACATCAGACATAATTTTGAGGGCGTAGGGACGGTCGTAAGACGTGAATGAAAATAAATGAGAACAACTCAAATATATAGCCTACCGATAATGAAGCAATAGAGCAGCATACCATGATAAATACATTTCTCTTTTATCTACATAATTAAGTATTAATTAACTATTTGTAAAATAAGCCACTTTTCAGCAATTGCACAGCTGTTTCTTGGCTGGAATGTGTATTATTGTGAAATGTAGGTAATTGTAGGTATGTAATACTTTTCCCTTTTCCTCTCCTTCTGTTTTTACAATTGATTGGACTTTTGTAATTAGTTTCTTTTTAATTATTTCTTTATACTTAGAGTAATAAATGTCTTGAATTAAAAAAAAAATGTCTCAACCGTGTGGCATTCGTCAATGACAACCAAAGAGATGGTATGTTTTGTGTGGGGTTCTCCTTCTTTTGGATCTCTGTAAACTTCTTGCATAAGTAGTCTTCAGCTGAAGCGAAAATCATTTGAAAATGTTCGTTCGATATATCTTTTAAACAATCCTCACTCCCAAGTTTCAAGTGAGGCGATATCCCAAGGCCCTTCATTTCTTTTGCCTGCTCTTCCACAATGCTGTTGAGTGGAGAAGTAATGGACTTAAGTTTATCAGCCATTGACAGAAAAGTTGGTGTCGAGTGTTTTTGGACAGATGTTGTCTGATTGCCATGGAGGAGCCAATCAGGGTTATGTTCTGCTTTAAGAACACATAAGGTCGAAAGCTTGGGCTTTGTCTGTCGTCCCTCATTTTCCTCTCTTCCTGTCAATCTTGCCTTTCTCTCACGTGGTGACTTTTACGTGTTATGCTCGTTCTACTATGCCTGAGGAAAATAGGGACTACTCATAGTCTAAAGCCCGGTTTACACTACAGAAAATGTTTGGCACAGCTCAAGTGAAAATGGCGTGGTTCCCAAAAAAAGGGGTTGGCTCAGATAGAATTTGCAGTGTAAACAACCAGTCCGTACCAAATTTCATCCGTGCTAAACCAAAATTTTTACCCGTGCTGGGACCTTCAACGAAGTACTCCTAGCATAGGTGAAAATGGTTCGGGTGCCGAAAAAAACGGCACAGTTCGGATAGAACAAGTAGTGTAAACACTTTAGCGGGCTAAATTTGAGCCTTAATTCACTCTTGCTTATATTTCAAGGTGTCTGCTCTTTCCTCCACCAAAATCACGTGGACGTTCTTGGAAAGAAAGCAACGTAAACAAATTACTTACAATTATGAAAGAAGTGACCAAACGCTCCTATTGATGGGTGGATTTGTTAACATTGAAGCAAGAAACAAAAAGATTCCTTGATTTTATTTCTTTTTTAAGGTAGAAGATTCTTGCCAGCACGTTTTTGCCAACTTCAGTGTCCATAGTTGACCTTTAATTTTTGTGAAACGTCTTTCTTAAGAGATACAGCACAAAGGCTTCGTCGTCCATCTTTGCTTCTAAGAGAACTGACACAGGTCCAAAATTTTTGGCATGGTATTTTTGGTATGGTAAAAATGGTGTAGTGTAAACGAAGTTTGCTGAGCTTCGTTTGGCACCCATGCCAATTTCACCTGAGCCGTGCCAAAAATTTTCTGTAGTGTAAACTGGGCTTAAGTCAATTCCCAAGTAGCATTGTTTACATTTGTCATTTGTCTCATGTTAGTTTTGATATTGCTTTGTTTCCTTTTTTGCGCCTAGTGTACGTCACGTGCTCAGGTCTTTCAAATCTCTTGTAGCTCAGCAGAGACTAGGACTGGTGATGAGGTAGAAGTCAACGATACTTATGTTAAATGGGAATTCTATCTCATCACCGGTCAGGAAGGAAGAAGTTACATGCCCTTCTGTGATGCAAAGGTACCCTACCGAGATTTTGGATTTATATGGGCTCAAACAACTCATAAATAAACCAACGCATGTTATAGAATCCCCATCTACACTAAACG
This sequence comes from Porites lutea, assembly GCF_958299795.1. NCBI lineage: Eukaryota > Metazoa > Cnidaria > Anthozoa > Scleractinia > Poritidae > Porites > Porites lutea. The sequence goes on from NC_133203.1 coordinate 18,135,757, forward strand.
CCTTCTCTATCATAATGTTTAAACACAGCATTCATGAAAATCAGGTTTTCTTTAAGTGGCATATTGTTGTAACTTGATATAATGTTAGGATTAGGATTTTTTTAGGTTTTAGGATGTTAGTCATTGTATTAGAATTCATTGTACCTGATGAATTTTTTACCGTGTATAAAAAACGATTAAAGATTAAAGAAAGACCCTAACTCCTTCATTCCTCACACCCTGTTCACGCTACGGTTTTTAGCTAGCATGCACATGCTTCTCGTGTAACTCCTTTCTTCCTGACTGGTGAAGAGATAGAATGAACATTCCCATCAAACAATGACTTAAGGCATGTCTCCTTCGATTTTACAATTTTCAAAACTCCAGGTATCAAATTACTGCATGCCATTATTAATACTACAGTCTATTATAATAATAATAATACAATTAGTTGCAGGTACAGTATATCTGTATGAGCAGTCTGTTGTTCAGCAGCTTCAGGTACGGGCTGGGAATCAGAAGATGTGGTTGTTGACACATCAGAACACCAGGATCTAAAACTTCTGCTGCAGTGTCCCGTCTGAACAGTCTCTTGTTTAGCAGCTGCAGATAATAATGAAATAATACAGAAGTAAGATTTGATTCCCCACCTTTGAACATGTGAACCTTTTTCGGATTACAAACAACACAAAACTCCAACCTTTGAAAGTCAGTCAACTTTAGTACTTACCATTTCTTCTAAAACTTCTGATAAAAACAGCCTCAAGCATGGAAAAGTGGATTAAATTATTGCAACCAATCGCAACTCACCATTACATATTAAAAAGTTCAACTTATCAAAACTGTGCTAAATTAAAACTGACTTTGCTGACACCAAGATCAAAACCTCCCAAATCTGATAATTCAATAGCAAAATGGGCAAAACATTCGTGCTTCATTACTTACACAACTGTAAACTGTAAAAATAGGAAGAGACTCACCATTCTCTTTCTCTGATACTACAATGTTTGCACTTTGTGGAACATGTGTAGCCCTCACTAATCAAGACCATAAAAGGCATTATATCCATATTGTGCACACAATTTTTTCAAAGGCACTGTAGAAGCAGGACGTCCATCTCTTAGAGTCTTGGCGCTACAAACAGGAACAATGCACGCATTATTTTAGCGAGAACGTGATGGTTTATTGGAAATGATCCAAGTCTCGCATCAGGTGATAACTCCTGAAAAAGGAGTAAAAGTCCTCGCTAATGAGTTTCAATCCTACAAAGACTTTTCTTGACCCATTTGGAAGTGGTATTTCATACCTGAGGCCTAGAGAAACAGCAGAACAACCTTTAAACAGGAAAATTGAACAGGTTTTAGTCCCAGATGGCACCACCCTTTTAAAATTAGAAGATATCGTTGAAAACATGAAAGGAAAATGAGGTTTCTCAACAAACACTCTGCCCAGAAGTACAATCCCTACAACCTGAGTGCTATCAGAAGCAACAAAGAAAGAGTAATGTTGAAATGGACGGAAAGATAACAATAAAGGCTGGAAGCCAGGATGATACAAATCCATCAGAACTTTCGCTTTTGTGCTTTAGAAATGCCACTGTGGATATAGTTGGAACTTCTTTGCACTCATTTTGACGGTTGGCAAGTGAAGTTTGATACCTGGCCAATTCCATTGTCACAATTTAAAAACATTATCATCGCTAAAGTTTTGGAACACCTCAAAGAATCGAGTTGCACATTTATTGTGAATGAACTATGCAAATTACAAGGCGACCTTAGTGGAACTTGCAGTGTTTTACATTAAAGGTGTAGATTATTCATCCACCATAGTAGACGAAATCCAACTGAAGCTGAAAATCTTAGCATGGTTCAAAAAGATGACGTAATTTTCCTGTGATGTTAGTGATAGCATTGTTGGACACAAGTTGTGTACACTAGTTTTGTATGAGAACATAAATAAGGGGAAATAAGCATTGTTGATATATAGAGAGCTTCTTTCCATTGTGCGCACCTAAACTCATGACTCTGATTGGCCTTGCAAATTCCCACCGTACAAATATTTGACCAATGATGAAAAAGGATATGAAGCTCCAAGAATTGAATATAGATACTGTTCTGCCCAGGCTGGAAACCCTAGGGTTGAAAGAATTCGAGTAACGTTTCAAATGTCGCTAATCCATGCTACAAGTTTGTCAGACAGCAAACTCAGCGAATGTGCAGTGCAAACAGTTTGAGATCAGAAAATATTAAAACAGAAGATTGCTGATTTGATCCCACTAGGACTACAAACAATTAAATACACTTTGTCAAAAATTAAATATCTTTGTCGTGTTGTGTGGTTTATTTGTGCTCATATGGTTCATACAGTTTCTTTTCAGATCTACAATTGGCGACAAAATTGTTGAGACACTTTCCTAAAAAGGTGTTTTGAGCTACCCTGAGAAAGGGTCCCCCCACCCCTCCCCCCTTCACATTGTTGGGTCGTCTCTGAGTGCCTACAAACCTTAAGGCCAGCGGTACAACACTGAATAGGGGGAGTGGGGAGGAGGTACCATTGAAAGGTATTTCACACCTTTTTAAATAAGAACAAATAAAACCATGCTCATGAGATGTCTTTTTTCCAGAAGTGTCTCAACTAATTTTGTCGCCGATTGTCTGAGCGGGAAAAGGCTCTACACCCCCTATTATAGCAGGATAAATCGGGAAAGTTGGTGGATACTACGGTATCGGTGTGAGGTTTTTAACAGGTAGGGTATATATCCTGCTTGTGAAAAGTTGTCTTCAGGAACAAGTAAAATCACTTTCTTTAGGGGAGGGCCGTGAAATTTGATGACGACCTCACGTGTGAGGAGGTTGTTTTCCTCAGGACTCATCGAGTCATGTTTCTTGCTTGTATGGTGTCACTGAGTTATTACGACATGAATCTCATAAGGGATTACGAATCTCACTCATCTTCTTCAGAGGGTACTGACAATGCTGGTCGAGCTGATTTGGACTGTTCAAGTAAACCAGCTAATCCCAACGATGAAATCAATGTTCAAAGTGTGTGGAAAGTTTATCTGATTACTTATAGCCAGGCTGACGTTGTGCACTTTCCAACACGACATTCATTTGTAGCCAGCGAAAATCATGCACTGGTCCTGCTGGTTAGAAGAACATCCTAAGTCCTGCGGAAGTCATTTTCACATGGCCCAAAAACTCGACAGAAATCAGCGATGGCTACCAAGCAAAAGGTTTCTTTACGAAAGCTGCGGTATATCCGTTCACTTTTCAGCCATTCACAGAAATTATTTCAGTGCCTGGAAATATGTGACCAAGGAAGACAAGGAGTTTGTTCAAAGTCCTGGACATCCGGATCTCAGTGATGGGCCCCCTAAAACTACGAGGGCATCATTCGCCAATAAACCACATTCAACCGGAAGTGATGGCACGGAACCGGTTCGTGATGACTCCTCGGATTGCAATGAAGAAAGCAGCCAAGATCACAGGAAGAAAAAGAACACAAAAACTAATCGTAAAAAGCAAATGTCTTCCTATGAACTTGCCGAAAATGTAGTAGCTAAAAAATTAAATCGTATACCGAGTTACTTGCTTTTGCTAGAGAGCAAAAACTTGAAGGCAAAACAGACATAGCCGAATTTGTTTTGAATCGTGGGTCGAAAGTCGTGGCGGAATTTTTGCAAACTGCATGGGACATGGAGAATTCCCAAGAAACTCTACAAAGCCAAAAAAAGTCCCAGTTACAGTTGCTTTATGATTCTCTACATCAGGAATGCGTCCCTGATTGTCATGGTCAGTGGGTAACGTGTGCTAAAGAAGTTTTAAGTCGCAACGATATTTCAGTGTCCGGGGTTGCACAGTCTGTTCGCACTTTGTTAGAGAAAGGGAGAGGAAAACATTGCAATATAATGTTAATCGGTCCTACAAACCGCGCCAAAACATTTCTTTTGAATCCTTTAAATGTGATTTATAATACCTTCACAAACCCTGTCTCTGGCAGTTTTGCATGGGTAGGCGCAGAGAAAGCTTAGTACATATTTCTTAATGACTTCAGGTGGTCATCGTCCATTATACCCTGGCATGACTTTTTGGTATTTTTGGAGGGCCAGTTAGTTCACCTACCGGCTCCAAAAACACACTATGGAAAAGATCTTACATTCAAATCTGACACACCGATCTTTGCCACTGGAAAAGGTTCCTTTGTTTACACCCGCAGTGGTGTATTAGACGAGCTGGAAACAGACATGATGGCTGTTCACTGGAAAACGTATTCCTTTCACTATCAAATTTCTAGTTCCCCGCAAAAAGAACTACCACCTTGTGGTCGATGCTTTACTGAGCTTATTGTTGGGGACTCGGAATGTTCTTGGGGTTAAAAAATACCGCTTTTATGAAGTTAAGAGAGGTACTGGCCAAGAGTAACCAGCTCAGTTCTAAAAGATAATGTAATTAATTTTCTTTGGTCATTTACACTGTTACTCATGGTTTCTCGTCAAAAATCCTCAAAACCTGGCATAAGAAAGGTTTGAGCGGCTGTTTTCCAAAGGGAATTATCAGTTGTACTCGCTGTTAGCAGCTAATTGTTTTATTTTCTATGAAACAAGTTGTAAACACATCAGCATTTATAGTCATCTTACATGTCATGCAACATTAATTCACGTGACTTTATTCCAAGCCACAAGTTCCACGTTTGTAAGTTCAGAGATTAGTTATTTACAGTACGCGTTTCAGTTACTGAAACAGTTAATGTTTAGTATGCTGTCCTTTCTTTTCAATGATCAAGTCCATACTGTTATTCATACTTTCGATCGTTTTATTAATAATGACAGTGTTCAGATTTCGAATAGTTGTTTCGACCCATTCTGAAAATTGCTCATAAGTTTCAAACGTTATGTTATACTTAATAGCATCTTGTTCCAGCAATTGCTTAACGATGTGAAATAGATTTTCTATACAGTTCATATCGGATCTCCTTGGTGGGATAGATAAAAGTTTTGCACCCATTTCTCGCCAGGCTGCGTGAGGTAAAGCACTGTTTTGACTTTGGTCACCATCCTGAAGGAAAAATCTGCGCCGTTCTTTGTCTGCTATAGTGAACATTCTTGGGAATTCACGTTCGACCAAGGATTGAAAATACCTCCCATTTAATGTCTCGTAATGTTCACACAGTATGACGCCCTTTCCGTAACTAACAGCTACCATGAATTTAGCTACCCTTCCCCTTCCACAATGGGCTTCTTTAGCAGTACACCCATAAGAGAGACCTTCACGTTGTTTTCTCCAAATACATCCCTTGGGCGCCCAGGCTTGATCAAGTGGATTATGTTTATGGATAAAGCTGACACCATCCAAAAAAAACAGATGCTGTTTTGCCATACATGCTGATCGTAGTCCTTTTTCATCTTTTCGGCAAATTGTTTCCTTTTTAGGAGATCTCCTTCCAGTAAGACCCCTTTCTTACACGCTTGCAAATACTGGAAACCTTCCCTGCGTAAAAAACGCTGGACAGTTCGGTTAGAGACCTGTAGTGCTGTTATTCCAGCTTGAAGCATAAGTCTTTTAACCGTGAACTGACCTTCCTCTTTCCTTAGACGTGGAATTTCCCACAACAGTAGGCGTTCCTTGCGTGTTGTTAATTTTCGAGGGCGACCGGGTTTTCTTCGTTCTAATTGACATTCATTCCTTGGCTGTCTCTGTTGGAAACTGTCTTTATGACGAATGCGATATAGCGAAGCCTGGGAAATATGTGTTTTCTCTAATATTTCAATCACTGATCAACGTTTGGAATTCGAGGTAAATCGCACAAAAGCTCTTGTCTAATCGGGAATCTTTTTACGGAAAACCATCCTTTTTGCTCGTCTCCTGACAGTCAAGGCCTCTATTACATCACCATAATGGAATAAAAAATTACGATTCTCAATGTTCTAATTCCTGCATTACCTCACATTGCGTGAGAAACTAATAACCTGCATGCTTTGCACTTATTATCGCCAACAAACCACATCTTGTAACCTTTTCTGACACTCTAACATCTATTTTGTTGTTCAGACAATTGGCGACAAAATTGTTGAGACACTTTCCTAAAAAGAGGTGTTTTGAGCTACCCTGAGAAAGGGTCCCCCCACCCCTCCCCCCTTCACATTGTTGGGTCGTCTTCGAGTGCCCACAAACTCTAAGGCCAGCGGTACAACACTGACTAGGGGGAGTGGGGAGAGGGTACCATTGAAAGGTATTTCACACCTTTTTAAATAAGAACAAATAAAACCATGCTCATGAGATGTCTTTTTTCCGGAAGTGTCTCAACCAATTTTGTCGCCGATTGTAGCTTGATCACACCTTTTTCACAGTCTTACTTGACAAATATCATTTCACAAAAATGACCATCTTAAAGGTAACTGTAAGAAAATTAAACGTTCCTAAAGAGACATGGCATGACTTACTTCAAAGGTACATATTTAAAGCATATTCATTATCCTTGTCATGCATGTACTCAAAGCTAATGATAAGTGAAAACGCGGGGAATGGTGCCATTTTGACAATTTTTTGGGTGCGTTGGGTGGGGACATTGTTTAGTTTTGGAAACAAACGCTTCAATTTGGTTGACATTGGTCAGTAAATCGTTTTCAAAATCTGGGACGAACAGCTTGCTGCAATTTGTATTCCATTTCTTGGATCTGTTGCATGTTTATTTTTCATCATGCTGTTGCACAAAGTTTGGGATGTTTTACCACGAAAAAGAAAGTTGGTATTGCCAATTGTTTCAATGAATACTTTTTGAAAGGTGAGCTAAATTCCATTTCGTCAGATTTCATCGTTTCCAAACATACAGGTTTAATATTTTTAAAACAAGCATGTGCGAGTTTTAATAACCTTTATGTAAGCTAGTTGTGCTTTTCATATATTTGTCTTCTTGATATTTTATTAAAATCTCTAGCTAAAAGAAAACTTGTGTAAATATATATTTATAAAAGTGCAAAAATATATATTGGAGAAGATGGAAATGAAAGTGACAAAGACACTTTTAGTGCATTTAATCCTGGAAGCACATTCATTTGCGCAGTGGGAAAGGAAATTTGGTCGCCATCACCTCAAGAAAGCAATACTCCAGCAAGTCCGTTGTCTTCAATAGAGGTTAACACCATCAAAACATCGCATACTGTAACAGTGGCACACACAGCTAAAGTGGGTGCGTTCAAATAATTAAGATTTAAGTATATTTAAGTGTGTGTACGGTTCACCTCTTAGATTTTTGAGACATCAAATGACAGATAATTGAAATGTGAATTTAGCATTGATTTTATGAAAAGTTTGTGGGTTATATAAATATCACAATTTTTTCAATATCTAAAATGTTACAGAATCAGCACAGATGACTCTGGTATTTTCTGGAAGGAATCTTTCGTTACCAGTCTGTCGTTTACCATCAAGTGAAATGTTCCGTACCTAATCCATTTCTAGTGTGTTATAAAGTCCGCTTCTCACTTGCTCTGCTGGCCTGTGATGTCCTGTAACATTCAGATAAGCTTCCAGCTCGGTGAGGCTGTGGAATTCCTCCATGCATTGAGGATTTGGACATTCAATTGAGTCCTCATCCTCGTCATCTTTTTTCTGTTGATTGGTTGTTCTGTTCATTTCTCTTGTTGAGGTTGGAAAGAACAGTGTTTCCTCCATGAGGCTTGTTGCTTCCTGGGGACAAAGTCTGATACTCTCCCATGAAATCAGTTTACCAGCTCCGATATTGTAAGTTTTCCACGCTCGAAGATCATCGGAATTAAACGTAGAATTGTGTTGAGAACTAGAATTAGCGATCTTTTTCATTTTCATGTTTTTTTTCTCTTCGTTAACACAAAAAACTGATGCTGTTGTTCCCTGAACTGGTCTTTTGTCTAGGGCAATCTGCATATCATGCGTGGTAATGATATTGTAGCCTTCATGGCAATAATGTCTAATTGCGGCTTTCATCGGACACAAAATATTCTGTCGCAGAAATCTTTCCCATACTGGGGCTCAGAATGATGACACCTCACGATCTCAATGCCTTGACGATCTCCAATATCTCTTAAGGATGCTATGAGACTGCTGTTGTGATAGCAGCCAGCGTCATCTGATCTGATGTGATGTGATGTGATACCTAGGTTGCTTTGTATGATGAGAGACATTAGATTTTCGATAATCGATAGTACTGAGAACCAGTCCTGAGTACAGCTGTTAAACAAGTGAGCATAAGAGGTGACTTCCAGCCTGTCGTCTTTCCTGCTGATAACACAACTTATGTGCCAGTCAATCCCCCTCCTTCCAATTCCTTCCAACTGCTTTTCATGAAACTTTGGTTGTGTAAACTTCATTGCCCAGTCTAATATTATAAAGACCTTGTTCTCCTGTAAAGAAAGAAAAATGTTTTGCTTACTTTCTTCTTGATTCTGTGCCCGCATTATATGTGCCTTCCACTCCTTGACCCTTATCTTCGCAATGTCTGCTTCACATCAAAGATTGTCTTCTTTCCCTTTGTCGTTTATCTTAGAGGAGTGCTCAGAAATAGAGCATTGGATTTCTTGAATTACATCCTGTAGCACCTCATAATCTTGACATGCATGGTCATGCTCATGCTTACAGACGCTTTGATAACCAGCATCGCTCAGGGCATTACATGTCGATCGAAATCGATCATCGGAAAGCTAGTCGATAAGTCAATAGTGCTCGATAATTGTTGATAATTGTCGATTGATTAGTTTAATTTGTCAATAAAAGTTGATAATCACAAGGTTCTCAGGGCTGGCTATCGATTTGTATCGACTTTTATTGATTTCTATTGACATCAACATGTCAAGGGCACGAAGATACTTTGTATAAGCATCGTGAGTGAAAAAGTTGTATGGTGCTGATAATGGCAATAAAGCTGAATAAAGTTGCATTAAAACCTGAAAAAAGCAGAAGTTAGCTTGTTCAATCCACAACCGAATGTTTACCTCAAGAAATCTGAAGAAATGCACCTTGGTTTGCACCACTCGCATTCAATATCACTTCTGTCGCTTTGCAATTTTTTCTGGTCCTGCGCCGAAATTGTTTTGGTCAGCACCGGTACACACCTTATGTATATATCTTTGAAAGGGCCCTGAGATGGCAGGAAAATGCTACGATACATAAAAACAAATCCAGACAAAGTACTCAGGTGTAATTAACTTTTATTCAATTATTGCCGGTTATTGTTGTACACCGGATCCACCACTATTGTCCAGGCTTGTACAGGCCCTGCTTTGCTTTTCTCCTTTGGTTGTTGAACCAATCTGTAATGTAGAACATAAGCACATAGAACGATCAACTTTTGGTGTAGATACCGAGCTCTCATTGGTTCCTTCGTTATCTTATCGGCTATAAAATCTTCGCCCTTACTGGTCCATCACCCTGAGTGCAACATACAAACAAAGATACAACCATACCAAGACACATCACCCGACCACTGACTTATGAGCTATTTTTTACAAAATAGCTCAATAATATATAAAGTAATAAATGAATAGGTAAACAACAAAAAAAATAAAAAATGTAGAAATACAGCTCCACATACCATCGCGTGACCTCATCGCATAGAAAAAGAAAATTTTAACGACTGAATATAAGCTGAAGCTCATTTGAAATAATAATTTACAAATATTGTATACAAAACAGTGGCAAGAAACATCTGCAAACAAATCAGGCACCTCTGTGGCTTTACAAGGGGCTTTTTTATTATTGTTATTATCGGGTGTTATATGATAGTTTACGCGTTGTTTTTAAATAAGATAATCATGGGAATAGTACCTTTCATTTACAGCTATTCGCTCGGCTAGAGTCGGCTGTCCAGAGTTGTCAGCTCTAAGTCGCTGAATCACTTTCACGGGTTAACAGCAATGGTGTTTAGACGTAAATGCTGAAGGTCTTGGGGCGATGTTGGCCCAGTTAGAAAAAGTGGAAGAGAAACAGATACGTAAGGAAGAAACTTTAAAAAAACAGGAAGAAGAAAAAGAAAAATGGGCCCACCGGAGGATATGATGGTTCGTCTCCTAAAAGAAGTCCTTGACGACATGAACCTTACCTATAAGACCATTGAAAAGAAAGCTGACCTGATAGAGAAAGTTTGTCATGCTAGAGTGAGTTTGCGTGATGAATATTATGACCAGAGCAACAAATGTCATGTCATTTCATCCTCTGAGTACCAGTCTCCGTATGAAAGTTGTTCCACATGTACTTTCATCAATGGCCCAATCTTTCTGTTTTACTATGATGAACAAAAGGAGCGCCTTTTGTAACTCCTTTGCACGTATTTTTTTTTCTGGAAGCTTTTGCAATACACTTAGATGCCATCTTTCTTCAAAAAATTATTTCAGTGATCATCATAATTTATAGCATTGCATAAAATGAAGGGTTCTGTCTCACAATCATTCAGTTACTTCAGGTTTGGATTGCACTGGTGTCTTCATGGCTAATCATCCAGGTGAATTTTATGACATTTTTTTGTGAGAAAATTACTCACATTTATTAGACTCAGCCCATGAAAACTTATTCAGGACAGACTGATCATTTGATCCTTCACTGATGATGAGACTTGGGTCCTCAAATTGACAGCGCTAGGGTAATATTTGTGGATAGTTAAGTAGTGACTTTGCAACACTGTATATTTGTTTAGCTTACAACTCGAAAGCGTACGTTCTGATACACATAAACAGAGCTGAAGAAATTTGGTATGTTTTGTTACGAATTACTTTATTGCATTGATAAGCGTAGGGGTTCGGAAAGAGTGCAGCATGATGACGAGGAGCAAATGGAGTACATCTGCCAATACTTTTGTGTTCGACCTCTAAATAATTTCGGTGATGCATTGGGGTGAGTTGTTTCATATTGGAGGTTTTACTGGGAAGATAACAGAGGCTACTAAGAATAATAAATTCGCTTTGCTGTAGCTCTCTACTCAGCTCTAGTTACAGTGCAAAATAAAACATTGCAACATACATGGCTCTACATATGATCGTTTTTTATCTTTTGATACTTTTCGATTGAAATCAAACTCTAACACCAAAGATCGATCAAAATCGATAATCACAAGAAATTTTGTATCGACTTTTATCGATTTCCGATAATTGTTTATTAATTATTATTGACTTTTATTGCCAACGATTATCGAAATTATCGGCATGTCATGCCCTGATCGCTTAAAGCAAAAACTCTACAGTGATCTCTGGAACAGGCGCTTTCCTCTCGACAGTGATCACTGTAGGTTGTTTTCAAGTATAACTTACTCACTTTCAACTTTTTCCGTGTTTGTAAAGACCATTTATCCACTCCTATTTCCTCCAACGGGTCTACCATCTTGTTGAGTGCTTCAAAGCCTTCAGCACCGTCAGTGGCCGTGTTATTAAGCCCTTTTTAGAGACTTCCTTTGAGACGCTCCTTGGACTTCCAAAATTCGCCACATAGTGGCACTACTCAGTGGGGTAAAGTTTTTTTTGCAGAAATCAAGATACTAATTGATGATGGTACATCTTGCAACAGTATGCACTAAGTTTGGCATCACCATTTCTTCGCCACATTCAAGTTTTGGTTTTCGGCTCCCAAATGCCACATCCTGATCGAAGTATGGGCGCGATGTAAATTCCATAAAATGATCGAACTTGCCACTGTCTAGTCGGAGACGATGTTGTGGTATCTTAGTCAGTGGGTTAAGAGATCCTTGTGAAGAGCTTGCTTTTTTTATTTGTTGACCACTGAGATTTTCAAAAGGTCATTGAATGGCTTTCAATTCCGTTGCTGTAAACCTGTTAGCATAAATGCAAAGGATCTGTGTTTTAAGTGCTTTAGATAGACCCTTTTAATAAGCAGCAACAAGAACCTCTAAGCCAGTGTCCCTAGCAATGCGACCATTTTGCTGTTGCTGAACGACTTGAGGTGCTATTACATGGCACACCAACTGACAAGCCTCTTTAGCTGTGCGTACATGTTTTGCTTTCCATTTCACTGCAATCCTCCGAAAATTCTGACTTTGTAATGGATCAACACTTTACTTACCAGCACCCTGTGCAAGATTCGACAATGAAGAATTGAAAACGTCAAGAACCCTACTGTTTAGTCTTGCAAGACATTCACTCTCAGATTCACTGTCTTGAAAGTCATGTCCAGCACCAAAATCATGAGTCCTTTCTGTGTCTGTCTAACTGGGAATGCCTTGAAATGCAAGGTGTTGATTGGGTATCATCAAGTATGGAAAAAGCGGCTGTAGCAACCACTTCAGAAGCCCTTACAAACAAACACAGGTAACGTTAGGAATAATCTGGCCTCTCTCTCCCTCACCATCACGGCCACTCTTTTCTTGCTCGCCATCACTTTTTTTTATCTTTGCTAATTGCATATTTGTGTCAGTTACGGTCAGGAGAGAGGACATTTTCTTTCGTCTGGAGAGAGAGATTCATGAAAATGCAGTGCTACTTGATGGAATACGAAAAAATCAAACAATAAGAACAAAAATGGTCATTTTATAATATCCTCTGGCCCTCAGTAGCCTCTCACTCCATCTCCTTCAGTGTTCACAGTTAACATAACCTTAGGATTGAGTTAATACCTGGCGGGCGGAGAACTTCTAGTGTCTATGCTATTTCATTCTTCACAGCTTCATCAAAAAGCCAAGGGGAGTGCTCCACAGGAGCGTTGTGAAAGGTCCTGCCTGCAGTTACTGCAAATTACTAGAATGAGAGAAATACTAGCAGTTTGTATTGAATGAAAATTTAGTCTAACAGTTAACAAAAAAACAAATGAGTACGAACTTCTTCTCGATTAATTCCAAAGCACAAATAAAGTGCTGTGGATTGATATACTGTCCATAATTCTACGACTGCTTAGTTATAGTGGTTACAGCACACTTGCTTGCTCCATTTCCTTGGAAACATATCTATCATAACAGCAGAGCTCCACGCACATGCAAAGCGAGCGCATGCGGAGCCCCATAGCTAAGTAAATTTATCCATCCAATAAAATTTGGTAATCACGTGACTGACACCGCTCGAACGACTGACCATCCGTCTGCACCACAGGCAACCCAAATGCAAAGGAAAAAAAAACCATGGGTGCCCAGACTTTTAGAGAGAAAAAAAAACAAAGTCGTGCCTTTGCTCTGGTTACTGGCATGGTCTCCTCTATTTCCAGTGTTTTCCTAAGGACTGGTGATGCTTTGAAAATATCATCTCGCTGAGTTTATCAGAAACTGGCAATTCGAAAATGCCTGCTCTTGTTAGTCTAAGTTCATGCTCTGTTAACCTTTCCCGAGATAAGTGGCACAAGTTCAAATGGCTTGAAATGTTGTTGGTACAATCTTCCAGGCAAACAGATTCTGTTACACCTTTCAAAGTACCACATGTTCCTTTATACGTCGATAAAGTGGACAAAAAGGAAGCTAAGTCCATCTTTGATAATTTAGGGTAACTCATGTAACAAAATCATCAATCATGCTTATGTCCTTGATTTTGTTGCTTCTACCTTTTACGCAAACTGTAACCAAATACAGTTTGTACAGTGTGATCAATCGGGCTGTTGCACACTAATTTAGAATATAATTTATATTTGACCTGCACAGTCCCCCAAAAAATTATTTAGAATAGCACCTGTCGAGTGGGTGAATTGAAATTGGGATGAAAAGCAGAAAAAACTCAAACCTTTTCAAAATACTACACAGATGAGAACACCAGTCTTATTAAGTAACTACAGTCGTAAAAAAAAATAAAAATAAAGGACACTTGTTCCAGTATCCAAAACAATGATACCCTTGAAATCTTGCATTGCATGACATTTCTGTTTGCATTTTTTAGATTTTAAACTTACTTTGGTATTGCCTTCTCTTTGTTCATTTGTAAAATAAATTGGTTTGGGCGAAATTAAAAGGCTGCACTTTGCTTTTAACTGTGTTTTTTGCACCAGGCTGTTGAATTTTCGAGGATTAGCATGAACGTTCAAGTTAAACTGTCAAATCGAAAACTGACTGTGATGATGAATAAATCTGATTTTGGCGGACAATGTTACATTTTTTTTCATGTGACCAACGTAAAGTTCTGGTGAATATCCTTAAAAGAAGTAGGTTTATCGTTAACATTATTAATTAAAATTCATCCTAATTGATCGTTATACCGGTAGTGTTGGCTCTACTAAAGAAACATTTTTGACTAGAGAAGTGCTGAGTTTGTGCACCAAAAGAAGTAATTGCCACCTACATGAGTACAAAAGCAGCCCTGCATCATTTACCCGGTCGAAATGGAGTCTTTTGTTTTTGCTAAGCAATATGTTATTGCATAAGCATTCCCAACAAACCTCTAAAATACAAAATACGGTGATAAACTATTTTGTCTGTGATGCTAAATTCGACTTGCATGAAGGCTGTTTCATGTGTACTGTAAACAATGATGGCCAAAATGGACAAAATTTGTCGCCCTACTGTGCTAAAAGTTCGCTGAATCACAATGCATTTTTGTTTCCCTGTTTTTGAACATTCATTTCATTGGTCTAAATAGATCTTTTGTTTAGAATAAGTGGGAATTTTGCACAGTGCCAGGATAAAAATATGCATTTTTGAGTCCTTTCTCACCCACGGCAAAGTGGATGTAAATCGAAATAATTTATTAAATATGAGTTGCTTTTGAAGGATCAAAATTGTGTGCTTTACATCTTTGAAGAACCCATCTAAACCTTGGAAGTGAAAAACATAGTTGAAAGTGAAAAAATTCTAAGTGGTAAACTCGGCAATACGTGCTATTTTCTATTCTACTTTTCGGCACTGAAGTGATTTGAATAAGCATCTCGCACCTTTACTGTCAATGTAGTCATGCAAGTATCCTTGAGTGTTTCATTACTTACGTTGGACTCTTGAAGAAGAGCTTTGAACTTTCAGGGGTTATCTTTGTATTATTTTCATCCAACTCAAATGAAGGCTTGCAAATAGAGCTGTGAAGCAATTACGTCACGTTTTAATCAAAATGGCGAAGCTATCTGACGCATCACTGCTTTCTTTCTTCTCAGACGAAAAGAAATAGCTGAAAAGAAGAAAATCACCTTAACTCTGATCATGCGGAAGCATTTAGTTACCAGCAAGGCGTTTTACGAGGAAAAGTGCATGCAAGAAGTAGGTTTAGAGAGTCAGGGTGAGACAACTTAGCGAGGTAAGCTACCCAGGCCTAAGACTGATATGGTCAAGAAATCATGCTTATACAAGTCAATTATTCGGTGGAATGCCCTGGAAAACCAAATGAGATCAATTCATGACATTAATGCTTTTAAAAAGGCACTCAAGTGTATTTTTAGGCCACATATATTATAATGATGTAGTGTATTTGATAATGGGACGATTCCTTGGGGAACCTGACCAGGAACGTTTGCACAATGCTGCCAAAATGGAATCATGATATTCACAAACCAGCAAATCGATGCAGTCAGTGGATACGAATGCTTGTATACAGTTTTGGAACAGAAAAGCTGAAGAAATTTGTCACTCCCCCAGCTATGCCAAATGGCCCAAGAACACAATAATATATAGATTTAGCGGGGGCTAAAAGCGAAGCTCCAATTTTAATAAATTTATAATTTAAATCAAACAATAAACTTTTCATCCACAAATCATTTAACTCAAGGGCACATTCATGTGACTTTTGAGGGAAAGGCTAAGTTATTTTAGAGTGAAACATCTTACATCGAATTGATAACCTTATATGTACACCCAAAAAATACCAGACATCTTCGATCACATTCAAGATCACAGTAGATTAGGCCTCGAAAACAACTTCTTGGAAAACAAATCACGCCAAATTTTTTTGCATTCGACAGGTTTACTTTACAAATTCTTGCCAACAAATCTGTGGGTGTTTAAACCAACCTTTTATAATTTTTATACACCACATTTGAGGTGAAACAGTACTATTTATCATACAGAGCTCGGACAGAATGCGGTATTTCACAATTTTTCAAGACAAATTAATTGCACTCAGTCAATATTCAGGACGAGCCAAACCGTTCAAAAATTTCAGAAAATTTCCAAAATCACCCATACGGCCAGCTGGTTCTCGTTTCTATAGTGTGAGCTGTCAGAGTGGTCGAGTGTTTGAATGAACTTTAACAGAGTTACGCTTCAACATAATAGCGAATTTATTATGATTTGTTTTGTTATTTAATGGTTTCAGTTATAACGATGTGTAATCTTATAAAGCGTTTGATACGCGCGACATTTTTGAGCACTCCTGCAAGCGATGGTCATGAACGATGAAAACAAACGGCACGGACAAGCGATTAAAATTGCAAGAGAGACTACTAACAATCAAAAAAAGAGATATAATTCCGTGAAACATTTACAGAGACAACAATTTTCATTCACGAAGACAAGTATTAAAGTGTCTCTAATAATCCTGAGTCTTTAAGCGTAAAGCTTAAGTTTATGTTTTAGCCGGCTTCCCAGCTCGGTGTTTACTGTTTTTGAACGTGAACTCCTCGAAGCAAGAAAATCGCTCAAAGTTTTCTTTCTACAGCCAAATTTATAACTAAATATCCTTCGGAACGTTTTCTTTCTATTTGTGGTGAGCAAATATATCTGAAGGCTTTTTAAAGTTCTGTAAGCTTATATCAAACCTGATACTAGGTCAGATCATTGACTCAAATCCTGCAAACATGCATGAACTTGCCGCATAAACTGTCAGCGTGAACTGTGCAAGACTTCATGAAACACAAACATCATGCAAATACAATAATTACTTAGGCTTACCATTCGAGATTCAGTTCCTGAAAGCTATCAAGGGAGGCCACAGTTGCTTGAGACTTTTAAACCCTCTTACGCATTAAGCAAGGTGAAAAACAAAAACGATGCGATCCGAAATCGAATTACCGAATTTTGACAAGCGACGCATTTCTCAACCAAAACCCAGTAAACAAACCAGCCATGAATAACAGAAGACTCTTGATAGCGGCTGTATTTCATTTTGTAACTCAAGAGGAAAAAGACAGTTAATAACATCACAAGTTGACACAAAACTCTGTCAGCTTCAGCTGTCAAAGTAAACTACTTTCAAGATGCTGCATAATTTTTCCGCATAAACTTACCTGTCAAATTTTGACCAATCAGAGTATAAAAATTGGACGTAGAGCATGACCAACGCGTGACCATGGTAAGATAAGGTCTTCCCCGCCTGTACTTTTAAAAAAACTGGATGAATTTTCGCTTCCAAGGTCAGTTTGAAATCAAAATCCTAATAGTGCGGGGCCATAGTGACATAAACACAACATATTTGATATGAATCCTTGGAAAAAATAAACTTGAACCTGCGATCATTTGAAACTGGTAATTTGTCAGCGGATAACTTTAAAAAAATACTCGACCTCAATGGGTCGACACTTGAGCCCGCGGTACGGTCAGGTGATACTTGTCAGCGGATGCCCTGTTTTTATAGCTGTCAATTGATCACAACATTGATGTGCAGCCTGTGCAATTAGTTTTCTCTTGGGCTCCCAAACTAGCTAAAAGTGTGAGAGTAAACATTGGTTTTCCTGTGGTGCGGACGGACGGCGGTCGGTCGGTGTACGGTCACGTGATTACCAAATTTTCAAGGATGGGTAGATTTACTTAGCAATGGGGCTCCGCCCACGCGCGTGCAAAGCGCGCGCGTGGAGCTCCGCTATAATACTGTGATTGTCACAGAGTGGTCAGGTAAGAAAACCGCCCTGCTTTTTAATCACGCCACGCGTCTCATGGATCAGGAGCCAGAAGGAGACAATGAGCGCAAACAAAAAGTGGACATTGTTCACCAGGGCCCTGTGGTTCAAAACCCCAATTAGTGCTTAGCGCTAAGAAGATGGACACAGTGTGCCCTTCCAACCTAAAAACAAATGTATTCACTACAGACGCAGTTGATAATACTGAGCACAACAATTTGTCTACAATGAAAAAGTATCCAAAAATGCACAAAAATGTTTATTGTACAAAACATCTCACAGTAAAAATAATGACAAATGTACTCTCAAACCCAGATGCTGCCCCTCTCCTGGCATATTACAAGTGGTACCATTCTTTCAATGTACCTCATATACCTTGCGCGCATTTCAGGAGTGACTTAAGCCAACAACTGTTTCATGCCCCGAATAAGCTCCTCCTTTGTCTTGGGTTTCACATGCTTTCTGACATACCATTTCATTGTGCCCCAAGAGTCCTCTATTGGGTTAAGATCCTGTAAGAAACAAATGTTTTACACACTTAATTATGAATGCTTACAAATCAAAATAACATCACTGAAAAATATGGATATAAAAGAAAGCATTATTTTCCAAGGCCTATATGCGACATTCACTCATGATGCCCAATCATGGTTTTTGTCAAAACAGACCCTTTCAATTAATAATTTGGGTAGATATCACCGTATCCAATCATAAGGTTGTTAAACAAAATGTGTTTTCCTGTATGTGTAAATGTTAGCTATTAGTTTTTCGTTGCATGACTCGCGTCATTTCCGTTTCTATTTTAATCATCTGAAGCTTCTTTGTATTTTGCGTGTGTCGGATCAGTTTTCAGTGTCACATAGAGAATTGTCCGGATCGAAAGTAAGAAAGACGCGTGTGCCATTAAGATAGTTTCTATCGGAGAAAGAGGTATGTTTCCTTGTTTTATAGTTTTTAAGTTCAGTCCTAGTAGTATTGTTATTTCTTAGGTTTAGTGATTTTGTTATATTATTAGAGTTATTCTAGGTAATCGTTTTCATGCATGCCACGTGCTCCCAGTAGAATTATCTTAGAATCTATTGTAATCGCTCGCTTTTCGATTATTATTTTCAGTTTTTACGGGAATTTCAAGTATAATAAACAAGTTAGAATCGATGCTCGGGATTCTCTGTCTATAAAACGTTTCTCCGACGGCGATGTTGATCTGAATATTTGAACTGATCTGAAAGAAACCCGATGTCAATATCCGCCCCCGTTACAGTAAAAACTCTGGGGTAGAAACTCAGCGGAGGAAACACGTCGCATTGCAATTGAACACTGAACACTCCGATGTCTGAAATGGAAGATTCTGAAGATTCCTTGTCGATCAGATTTCGAAATCCTACAGAAAGGGGAAGAATGTATCACCTTAATTTACTCGAGGAACAAAGATCTTCCGCTCAGCGCGCGTGGCGCAAACAAATAAACAAAGTTACAAATCTGATAGGAGATTCAACGAACATCGATCTCCTAAAGAGCGAGAGAACATTCCTCGAGACGAGAATGGATATTCTATACGCGGCAAGTAATCGACTCTGCGAAGCGCTAGCAGATAATCACGAAGCAAAAAAGGAGGCGGTGGCGCAATTAGAATCACTGGAGCGTGAGCATTCAGACACGCTGAGAAGATTAAATAACAAACTTTCGGATCTTAGACAAGATGTAAGCGAACGCTCTTCACGATCAAAACATTCCAGCCGAAGTTCTCGAAGCCTTAAATCCGAGAAATCATCTATCGCATCTTCGCTATCAAAAAGAGCGGATATGGCTGCAAATGTTGCAAGACTTAAAACTCAGTTGGAATTTGCGGACGCCGAAGCACGGAAAACAACTACTTTGAAGGAGTGCGAGGACGAACTTAAACGATTTAGACTAAGCAAGGAGCTGGCAGTCGCCAAAGCCGAAATGGAAGCGGTCAACGTAGCCGATGAAAAGAAAATTGAGAAGGACGATCGCGAGGAAGATCAGTTTCTCCCACAAGAAAGCGACAGGAATTACGTTCTCCAAAATTATTTGAAGACTCCTGATCAAATGTCAACGGTGACAGACGCCAGCCTTCCGACTGTTGAAACGTATATTGAATCTGTTTTGAATCGTGAGAGTCCTGAAACGAGAAGGACTTTGATAAAGGAGGAACTCTGGACTTCTCCTTTTAAAGTGAGATCTACCGAAGATACGAATTCTAGACCGGTGTTACGTCCCGACTCATCACCGAATCCGTTCGCACCTCCGAAGTCTACAGCTCTTCGATCGTCGCTGAATCCTTCAGTAGCCGAGTTTGAGACAAGTCCCTACAGAGTTCCGCGCACGCGTGTTGACGCTAAAATCCCCGTAAGCGATACAGCCAAGACCGGAATCACAGCAGACAATCCAAGAGCCAGTCTTCCCCTGAACAGTTCGTCCGTCGAAGATTCACTGCATCATTTAGCCGATGTGCTTTGTCAGCGACGTCTTCAAGACACGCTTCCTCTCCCAGAACCAGAGATATTCGGCGGCGATTTACTGCACTATCCCCTGTGGTTGAAGTCTTTCGAAACCATCATAGAAGGCCAGACAGACAAGGTTTCCCAAAGACTGTACTACCTCGGGAAGTATACAAGAGGCGAACCACAAGAGGCGATCAGCGGCCTCCTGTTACTGGAAACAGCCGACGCATACCGACGAGCAAAGAAGATCTTAGCAGAGAGATTCGGCAACCCATTTCTGGTGGCAGACGCCTACAGAAAGAAGATTAACGAATGGCCGAAAATCCCTCCAAATGACGGAACAAGCCTACGCAGATTTTTGGACTTCCTCGTCCACTGCCAAACGGCGACAAAGACCATCAAATACCTAAAGGTGCTTGACGACCCGGATGAAAACCAGAAGATGCTCCAAAAGCTTCCGCGCTACTTGATAGATCGATGGAGTCGCGAAGTTGATCGCTGGCTCAACAAAGAAGGAGAAGAGCAGAATCGCGGCGAAGAAAGCGTACCCGATGGGGATGGAACAGCCTACCCCCTTTTCAAAGCCTTCTGCAGGTTCCTCGAAAGAGAAGCAAGAATTGCGTGCAATCCGGTAACGACAAGGCCTCATAAGGAAGAAGCCCCAAGACAAGACGCAGAGAGAGCATGGAAGCCGAATAGTTACAGAAAGAAATCGGCCAAGGTTAGCACTTTCGCTACTGGTTCTGGTGAAGTGAAGACCAGCGCTTCCGACAGTAAGAGGGAGAATAAACCTGAAGCTGTCACGTGTCCGCTGTGCAAGGGTCCTCACGACTTGGACGCATGTAAAAGTTTTCTAAGTATGTCCCTGGCAGAAAGAAGAGATGTCATCAGATCGAAGGCACTGTGCTTGGGCTGCTTAGAATGGGGTCACATGAGAAAGGACTGTCGAAGAAGGCGAGTATGCAAAACCTGCAATGGATTTCATCCAACCTCCCTTCACAGTGATCCTGCCAAGATACCCGAGCAAGACAAAGCGGTAACGAATGCAACCGAAGTAATGAATGTAACCGAAGTCATCTCGAACCATGCGAAGGTCTGCGACACGAAGAAAACAACTGCGCCTTGCATGCACTCGTTAATAGTACCCGTATGGGTTCATCACAGTAAGGATGCTCAGAACAAATTGCTGATCTACGCTCTCCTGGATGAACAATCTGACGCTTGTTTTGTTAACGAAGGCGTTCTGCGAAAGCTGGATTTGAACGGACCAGAGGTAGACCTAAAGATTTCGACGGTCCTAGGAGAGGAAGTGGTTACAAGTCAGAAGATCGAAGGCCTGGTTGTGCGCGGTTACAATGAAGAGGGTGAAATCCCTTTACCCAAGACCTACTCAAGATCCACCATACCGGCTAAAAGGAGTCAGATTCCAAGGCCCGAATCCGCCCATGGTTGGCCACATCTCCGAATGGTATCTGAGAAGCTGATGCCCTTCCGTAGTGACGTTGAGGTCGGCCTCCTTATCAGTCTCAACTGCCCTCGTGTGATAAAACCGCTTGAAGTTGTTCCCGGAGTAGAAGATGACCCGTACACTAAGCGAACCGCTCTTGGATGGGGAATCATTGGTGCAGTAAACCCTCTAACACATGAAGATGAGGCTGAAACCGAGAGTGACATTTTCTGCAATCGCATTATCACCCGAGAAGTCCAAGTAGACTCAAGTAGGAAGATGTGTCACTTTGCGTTAAGGACAGAAGTGAAAGAGCTGCTCAACCCGCACGATGTTGCTAAGATGTTCACACTTGACTTCAATGAAAGACGAACCGAAGAGAAGTCGCTATCCTTTGAAGATCGGAAGTTCCTCAAAATAGTACGAGACGGTGTTCATCAGCAAGATGATGGCCACTACGAGATGCCTCTGCCTCTGAAGAAAGAAGACGTGGAACTGCCAAACAGTAAGGAATCGGCCCTGAGCCGCCTACTAAAGTTGAAACGGAGATTGACTAACGATGACCAATTCCGAAGAGATTACAATGGCTTCATGCAAGACATCATAACTAGCGGATATGCAGAACGAGTTCCCACAGACGAACCATCCTCAGACAACAAGCGAGTATGGTACATTCCACACCACGGAGTGTATCACAAGAAGAAGCCTGGGAAGATCAGAG
Organism: Porites lutea; assembly: GCF_958299795.1. NCBI lineage: Eukaryota > Metazoa > Cnidaria > Anthozoa > Scleractinia > Poritidae > Porites > Porites lutea. Next base: position 18,158,071 of record NC_133203.1, read on the forward strand.
TTGTGTTCGACTGCAGCGCAGTATGTGACGGACAGTCCCTAAACCAGCAGCTATTGCAAGGTCCAGATCTCACGAACAATCTCACAGGAGTACTATGCCGATTTCGTCAAGAGCGAGTAGCCTTTATGTGCGACATCCAGGCGATGTTTCATCAAGTCAAAGTCGACGAGAACCATCGTGATAACCTGAGATTGTTGTGGTGGGATAACGAAGAATTCAAGGGAGATCCAGTAGAGTACCGTATGACTGTCCACCTTTTTGGCGCTACTTCCTCGCCCGGCTGTGCAAACTTCGCTCTCAAGACCACTGCTGACCAGTACGAAGAAGATTGCGGCACCGAGGCAGCAGATTTCGTGAGAAAGGATTTCTACGTGGATGACGGACTCAAGTCGGTGCCAACCGTTGAACAAGCAAAGAACCTGATCAGAAATACCAAGTCACTGTGCCAGAAAGGTGGTTTCCGTCTTCACAAGTTTACATCGAATAGCAAGGAGGTGATAAATTCTGTTCCCTCAGAAGATCAAGCGAAGGACACAAAGGATCCTCGCCTTGTCAGTAACGATCCAGTCATCGAACGCGCTCTGGGAGTCCACTGGTGCATCGAATCAGACACGCTCCAGTTTAGAATCGAGTTGAAGGACAAACCGCTATCGAGAAGAGGCATTCTATCCACAGTTAGCTCGGTTTTTGATCCTCTTGGCCTCGTCGCCCCATTCATCCTGGTAGGAAAGAGAATCTTGCAAGAGCTGTGCCGTGATGGAGTTGGCTGGGACGATGAAGTACCCGAAGATGTGAGACCTAGATGGGAGAAATGGAGATCTGAACTTCCCGCCCTAGTGGAGCTCAAGATAGCAAGATGTCATAAACCTGAAGAATTCGATGAGATCAAGCACACAGAGTTGCACCACTTCTCAGACGCTTGTCAAAATGGCTATGGGCAGTGTACCTACCTATGATTAGTCGATGCTAAGAACCGAATACACTGTTCTCTTGTGATGGGAAAGTCGCGCGTGACGCCGTTGAAGCCTGTCACCATACCTAGACTGGAGCTGACCGCTGCACTCGTTTCTTCCAAGATAAGCTACACGCTGCGGAAAGAGCTGGAGTACGAGGAAGTGAAGGAAACGTTCTGGACTGACAGCAAGACGGTCTTAGGCTACATGAACAATGATGCCAGGCGATTCCATGTCTTTGTCGGCAACCGCGTCCAGGAGATACGAGAGAAGACATCGCCGGACCAGTGGCGCTACGTTGGAACGAAATCCAATCCCGCTGACATTGCTTCTTGCGGCCCTGGTGCCCAAGAACTAATTGACAGCTCCCTGTGGTGGAATGGGCCAGAATTCCTTTGGAATTCTCCTGAAGATTGGGATCCTGTTGACAACATCCCTTCGATTCCTCCTGACGACCCGGAAACCAAGAAGATCACTGTGCGAGCAACTCAGGTTGAAGAACCATCCTCCCTATTGGAGCGCCTGAAATATTTCTCCAATTGGCATCGAGCAAAGAGAGCAATCGCCATTTGTCTCCGTCTGCAGAGAAGATTCCGCAAGACCAGTATCTGTTCTTCCCAAGATACAGGTCCAGACACAGCAGAAAGAATAGGAAGAGCGGCCACCTATGTCCCTGTAAATGTTCAAGAGCTGAAATATTCTGAGTTGCAAATTATCAAGATGGTCCAGAATGAAGTGTTTCGAGAAGAAATACAGTTGCTGAAGAGTCTCAATGTCCAACCACAAGTCATTAACCGAAGCACTGCCAAGGACGGAAACCGCGCGATGAAAGGGTCAAGCTCCCTGTACAAGCTTGACCCGTTCCTAGACGAAGACGGTGTATTAAGAGTTGGTGGGCGGATCAAGCACTCTAGCTTCCCCTACGAGGTGAGGCATCCAGTCATACTCCCCAGAAAAGGACATGTCACTGACATGATCCTCTGCCATCATCATCAGGCCATCCAGCACCAAGGCAGAGGGATCACTCAAGGTGAAGTTCGCTCAGCAGGATACTGGATTATCGGCGGAAGTTCTGCTGTATCGAGCCACATATCAAAATGTGTCACATGCCGCCGATTGAGAAGCATGCCTCAAGAGCAAAAGATGGCGGACCTACCAGAAGATCGCCTAGAGCCTGCACCGCCCTTCACCTTCTGTGCAGTGGACTATTTTGGTCCCTGGTATATCAAGGATGGCCGTCGCGAACTCAAGCGTTATGGAGTTCTATTCACGTGCCTAGCGTCCAGAGCCATTCATCTGGAAGTCGCGGATAGCTTGTCCACAGATTCGTTCCTGAACGCCTATCGTCGTTTCATAGCACGCCGTGGACCAGTACGACAGTTGCGATCCGACCAAGGCTCAAATTTCGTTGGCGCGATGAACGAGCTGAACCAAGCTATCTCAGAATTAGGACACGAGCAAATCAGACAAGAGTTACTGAAAACCAACTGTGACTGGGTAGACTTCAGGATGAACTTCCCACACTCAAGTCACATGGGTGGGGCGTGGGAACGCCAAATCCGCACCGTGCGAAATGTATTGGCGTCGCTTCTTAGCCATCATGGAACTCAGCTCGACGGCGAGACGTTCCAAACCTTCATGGTGGAAGCCGAAGCTATAGTTAATTGTCGTCCACTGACTGCGGACACAATAAATTCTCCACAGTTGCCTCAGCCTCTCACGCCAAACCACCTGCTTACGATGAAGTCAAAGATCATCATGCCCCCACCTGGAAACTTCCAACGCGCCGACCTGTATTCAAGAAGGCGATGGCGAAGGGTGCAATACCTAGCGAATGAGTTCTGGATACAGTGGAAAAAGGATTACTTGCAGTCTCTGCAGCCGAGACAGAAATGGTCTGCGACAAGACGAAGTCTTCAGGTGAACGATATCGTCGTCGTTAAGGATGATCACTCGCCCAGAAACGCATGGAAGACCGGGATCGTAGAGGAGACGTACCCTGACAAGGATGGTCTAGTCCGGAAGGTTCGGTTGAGAATTGCTGATGACACCTTGGACAAGAACGGTCAAGCCACCGCACCAGCATCATTCCTGGACAGACCAGTCCAGCAATTGGTCCTGCTGCTGAAGAATGAAGAGTATGAAGACCGGGGAATCCCCACCTGAGGAGCCATTAGAGCCGTGAAGGCCTGTAGGGGCCTACAGCCCACTGAACATTATTTTAGTTAGTTTTGGTTGATTCTAGTATGTAAATTTCTGTCGTAATTTAGGGGAGCCATGTAAATGTTAGCTATTAGTTTTTCGTTGCGTGACTCGCGTCATTTCTGTTTCTATTTTAATCATCTGAAGCTTCTTTGTATTTTGCGTGTGTCGGATCAGTTTTCAGTGTCACATAGAGAATTGTCCGGATCGAAAGTAAGAAAGACGCGTGTGCCATTAAGATAGTTTCTATCGGAGAAAGAGGTATGTTTCCTTGTTTTATAGTTTTTAAGTTCAGTCCTAGTAGTATTGTTATTTCTTAGGTTTAGTGATTTCGTTATATTATTAGAGTTATTCTAGGTAATCGTTTTCATGCATGCCACGTGCTCCCAGTAGAATTATCTTAGAATCTATTGTAATCGCTCGCTTTTCGATTATTATTTTCAGTTTTTACGGGAATTTCAAGTATAATAAACAAGTTAGAATCGATGCTTGGGATTCTCTGTCTATAAAACGTTTCTCCGACGGCGATGTTGATCTGAATATTTGAACTGATCTGAAAGAAACCCGATGTCAATATCCGCCCCCGTTACAGTATGCATGCACTTTTCTTTAATACCTGAACTAATCTCTCCCCGTTTTTCCCCTCTATCACTTGTTCCACTCTTAACCAGGACAGTAATGCCTGCAGAGGAGGCTATGCCAAAATTGCTACGCAAACTCAGAACTCGCTGGTACCCAAAAACCCAACAACAATCATCATCAAGCAAGTAGTTATGGTTTTTCAGTTTCTAACTAAACACAAAACACTAAATACTAAACACTAAACTAAAATACTAAATACTAAACACTAAACTAAATACTAAAAACTAAAAACTAAATAAAATAAAATAATAAAATAAAAAAATAAAATAAAATAATAAATAAAATAACTAAAAACTAAATACTAAACACTAAACACTAAACACTAAATCTACAAAAGTATCCGTATGGAGAGATTTCGGTTTCACTTCATTCATTACATCTTACAATAACACAGTGTTCCTAAAACAGCGAGCATGAATCGAGTTTGAGAGTCTTAAAGGGTACAAATGATTTGGCATCACTAACTGACGTAGTTTAGTACATGGCAATAGACATGGCTGCTTTGAACGGAGCAAAGCTTCCATAAACCTTTACATACGAGTGATTTGGGAGGTGTCTGCGCCACCAATTAATTTCATTCATCTCGACCAATGTTAAAGTTGTTTGACTTGTGTGTTTAGGATTGAAATCCTGCATAAAAGTGTCCTGGTGGATATTTTTCACAAAGAAACAGCAACAAATTACGGGAAAGAATATATCTCTACAAAACATTCCTCAGAAAAGATAACATCACTGAAATCCTCACCGCCACTCAAAATTTGTAAACAGTGTTCCATTAACTTTAGTTTGTTTACATCTTTTAAATGTTAACAATTCTTTGTTCTGCGCCAGGTCCACACGAATTTTTTGTGTACTTGCCACACAGAGCGTGCTAAAACTTCAATGTTGCAGGGTTCCAGAAAAATTGTTGCAAGCTCTTGTGAAGACAACTCGTTGCCTTTCTTCATTTCTTCTTGAATAATATCGAAATGTTGAATAACCTGTTTCACAGTACTTCCCTTCTGTGGTTGGTCACGAAGATTGCTGGTTTGTGTAAATCTACAGGCTATGATTTACGGCTGATCTGGACACGGTAATGTTTTCTTGATTAAGTTTATTGACTATTTGCGATACCTTTGCACCGCAATTATTTACTGGTAAGTTAATAAAAGTTTTCTTGCATTAATGACATCATTCAGAAAGACTCTAGTCGAGTTCTCAGCAAGAACGTTTTTGTACATAAAATTTCGCAAACACGTTACAACCTCCCTTCATTGGCTTCTATAAAATGCAAACAGAACGCCAAACAGAATGAAACAAGAATGCGTTCAACGCATTCTCTGTTAGGTTAATTCTGACCAGTACTGTAGCTCTCCAGATAAGGACCTTGGTAGGCTATGGAAACTTTCTGAAATGACCCTTTTTTTAAAATGCCACCAGTAGACTCTTACAGTTATCTCCACTGTGGGAAATGCGATCCATTCTGGAGCAATATTTGCCAGACAACATAAAGCAAACTTCAATGACCTACCGACGCTTGCCTTTGAGATTCACATTGTCTCTCCAATAACCTTCAAGAAACTTCCGATGACTAGTATTGGAGTGCTGCCAAAACCTGAAGGCCATTATCTCAAGTTAACATGCAATGGTTTGCCAATTTGTTCAAGATTCTACACCATAGAAATATCGGCAACACTCCATCATTATTCCTAAAACAAAATGCTCCCCTGGCATTTCATTCTGCAAAAAAAAGGTCTCTTCTTTCTCTGAATTGAAAATAACAGCATTACTTAAACATTGATCAAGAAAAGAAATCTTAAATACCTTCTACTTCCAAAATGCAAAACAACAAGTAGACAGAAACACAGTCGAATTGGGTAAAAGATACTCCTGCTCCGGTGCTTGTTCAATTTATGTAATAACGTCTTTACACAAGCCTTTCAAAATACAAAACAAATCATAGTTCACTTTTTTATTTCTTTTGTTACTTGCAACCAGTCTAATTGTTGAATTGGGAACTTCCTTCAGCCGGATGTGCGATTTCCGATAACATGGCATTTTGAATTGAATACACGCATCTTGAACTGAATTCTTTCGACCACGCATTATCAGATACACAGGGCCTGGTCACTAAGCTGGTATGTCGCCACTTAGCCAGATGTCACATGGTCACATCTTCGCACCAGTTCGTATCTTTGCAAATTTTGTGTCACGGTCCTCAAGTCAGTTTCAGATCAGTTTCTGATGGATCTGGCGACCCAAAATATTCTTTGCGAATGTGCTGATCGGCTGATTCAGATGCTGATCTTACTGCCCGTTCCTCTCCAGCAGCATCTACAACCACAACTAGTACAGCTTCTTGTACAATCGCCGCTTCCAGCTCAACAACAGCATCCTCTTTTCAGCCAAACTCAGCTCCATCTGCTGAACCAACAGCCTGGGTGGAACATGCCCGTTTGTTCGGCTATCAACCATCATTAGGAAACCCATGCAGTCGACCTAATAATGAAAGAAGGCCGTCGTGAACCAATTGTGCAAACCTGCCGTACAACAGAGGACAAATGTGGACAAGAACCTTTTTTTGCCTTGCGTCCTCTACTTCAAGCTAATTGCCAACCCCAGCCAAGAGAGTGACATTGGCACTGAATAGCTTGGGGGGAAAAAAGATAGAATTTCCAAACAATGGAAATGGTACGCAAGTTCATCAGTGCATTGTTGAACAGTTCCCTCAGCTCGACCACCGTGGTTATTCGATACTTCGAACAACAAGCAAAAGATCCAGAGATCTGATGAAAGTACCCATGCCATCAGCTGGCTTCTCTGTGGATTATTTGAAGAGCATACTTGGTCAGGCATAGGCGTACCTAAGGCCTTTGCAAGGCAACATCCCTTTAAAAGACAATGAAAAGGTGAGAAATTTCCAGCATGCAAACACCATACAGATGAAATACTTTCTCATCTTGCTGTTAGATTTCGCGGGTTTAATAACAAGAATCCCTTGTAATATAAGTCCTTACTTCCATATCTCAAACGGCCCTTTCCCTCTTACTTACGCCTACATGACATTTCGCTAAGTTTTTCAAATATCTGAAGTCTTTGTAAGTGTTTCAAATTTTTGCTCAAGAAATTTCATGAAAGTCAAAGTGTGACAAGCGGGATTCGAACCCGGCATGCTAGGTTCACAGTCCAATTATACTGCAAGCATGACATTTTTTAAACACTTACAGGTGGCAAAACGCTCCCCTCAGTATTTTTTGAAAAAAACTGACACTAGTGCAATGGCCAGCAACATTATAGTATAAGTACGTACACCGTACGCTGTAAAAATTGTATGAAGAAATAAATACAGTAACAAGAAAAATTTCTTTCAATTATAATAATAATATTATCCAACTCGGATACATTTGCATGTTAATTTTTTGCCTTTAAGGTGGCTCGACTGGATTTTTTAGGGGGGATACCTCCCAAGTTTGAACGTCAACTACATTGATGTGAGTAGAGATATGGAAAAAAAGTTACCACAGCTGTATTATATAAAGATGAAACTTTCTTATGATCTGGGTTTTCTTGCAATCGGAGTCGCCATAGCAACGTAATGACGCCATTACGTTTTTCATTTATCTTGGTGTTTCTCTGTACCAGGAGTTTTTTAAAGAAATCGCTTAAGGAAGTATGTACCTGCCATAATTGCCTAAGTTTTGGCAAAGTTTGAACAAATTCTATGAGAGCGTTTTGGAAAAAAAACAAATATATAGATACAGATATCAAACTGGTTCCAAAACCACCGCCGTCGACAGAAGGATGGCAGTTATAAACCAGGCCAGAACATGGTAATTGAGACCAACCCAAGCTCAAGCACAACTGCAAAGTAACTGTACAAAGAGACATGTTGCAAGTTTCAAACCGGTTTTAATGACTGATTAAAGCTCTTAATTGATTGTGCGTGATGTCTTTCAAATTACACACAGCGCCGCCTGCGCCGCTTACATTATTATTGTCATAAATTCTCGGCTAATTAAATTCGTTTATATTTAAAAAATTCTGTTTTTTAAATTCCCGGTTGCATGAAGTACAGTTGGAACATCTGCTGGCTGAGCTTTGACAGACGACTTCATTCGGACTTCACTCAGCTGGACTCAACTTTACTTGACAGCCACATATGTCAAGTTTTCGTTTTACCTCCTGAGCTTGCCTTTCTGGAAGCCGAACCTGAACATTGACAGGGACATTTATACTACCTCCACGTCGCCATCTTCCCTTTGGATCGTCAACTGGAGGTCCTGTCACAGTTCTAGCAAAAGGAGCAAATACAATGTTTTGAACAGTACACCGAAATAACAATGTATGTGTTTTGAATAATTTCATATTTGCTTGCCCGGGTTGTTTGTTACAGTTTTAATAAAAAAAATTTACTAACACTGAAATATCTGCATGTAGTGGCCAAAGAGGATCCACAAGCTCGGACTGTAGATGGCCGAGTTGTCCACGATGGTTCACAACTTTAAACGCGTTTCTGCGTTCTCCCCTCTTCTTGGTTGCAGTGAACACTTCACCGACGTTCACCTCAAAACGGCAAAGATGAGAGCCTTTGACGATGCACCTTATATTCAGTAAAGCCTCTGCCCGGACATCCTGCGTAGACATTATGACACCGAAAGGCAATGACGGGCAAGTGGGTAATTCGAGTACGCGTGTAACAGGGTATATTCTTTGCGCTGAGAAGTCTGGGTTGGAATTGTTTTACCAATTTCGTCCCCAGGGCTTCCTAAAAATGGCGGATGATTGGACAGGTAGCATGCTTGACGTCTGTCTTGAGGTCCTGTGCCAATCGATGCCAATCGATGAACGATTTTTGTGTGGTTATCGATCGATCATCGATTGACCAATACCAATCGATACCAATTAACTAATTTTATCGATTGATCGATTGGTTTTCCGATCATCGATTCCATCGATTTTAGATACCCCGGGTTCTTATCACTGCATGAGTGGAAGAATTCAACAGTACCTGCATACTGAGTCTTCTTCAGATTTGTTCTAGACATGTAGGTCCTTAATATGGAGTGGATTAAGTTTTTTGCAATAATTGTCCTTTGATTGTACAAATGTGTATACTTGGGCAAAAAAAAATTGTCCTGCTTGTGATTGGTCTGCTGAAAACCTCAATGTGGTTTTAATCAGATAAGGGGGGTTAGGTGCTACAGGATCAGTAACATTTTACTTCAGGACGGTGCCCACTTATGGGAAGTATTTTTCCCCAGATAATGACTGTGGGGAATAAGTAGGTTGTAGTGAGGGGTATTGAAATCCAACAAAATAATTGGGGGTAACCAGGCTTTTTTGCGAGATAATGGCGCCTCAATATTGAAAAAAAGTGCTGATTAGGCAATATTCATAAAATTGAAGTGTCAATTTCTTTAAAGGTTTTAATGAAACTAGCTGTTAAAACAGCTAAATCAACAATAAATACAAAATCCTTTTTTAAAAAATACACATGGGTGGAAAATAACAACGTTTTTGACATTTTTAGGGTCAAAACCACCTCAAAAGAGGCATAATCAAAACTGACAGCTCTCCATTGTTTTCCCTAAAAAGTATCTAGATAATTTTTTCACG
>NC_133203.1:18174962-18177462 GCF_958299795.1 Porites lutea
CGTGTTGGCAGGTCTGCGTAAATTTTTGAAGACAACATTCCCTAAACGTGCTCAGAAGCATTCTCCTTACCTCGAACTTTGCTTGTCACATGCATTTGATTCCTGTTCAGAAGAGCACAACTCAGTTCTAACTGACATTTCTCTAATTTATGATGTGCATAGTTCCCTTATGCAATCAATTGAGTCCATGAGTGATGTTTCGGCCAAGGATGATTTAAAAGCCAGACTAGAAGAAGTGTATAAGGTGCACTTTGACTATTTGGGTCACCTTCTTCGTACGAAACATCAAGGTGACTACTACAAATTTGTTTTGAAGTATTTGAAGCCTGGGGAGTGCGTTATTGTCATTGACTATAAGATGAAATTGGAACCTGGGAAAAGGACACATGAGATTGAGCGTGATTGGTATGGGAAGAGGGGGATATCGCTGTATGGGTGTTACATTGTTGCACAGATTGGAGAAAACAAAAAAAGCTGCGACGTGTTTGACTTGTGCTCAGAAGACACAAGATGCCTTCTTTACCCAAAGTGCATTAGATGCCTGTTTTACGTGGCTTGAGAGGGCCTTCCCAGGATTCTCTGTTTATCTGTTTTCTGGTATGTGTGCAATTTATTTCCACTACATGTTACATTCATACAGTTTCACTCACGTGACCAGCAGCCATGTAACTATATTGGAACAAAGGAAATTGTTTACATGAGAAAAGAGTTCAATTCCCCAGGATTAGTATGGGACACCATCTTGGCTGCCGTTTCATTGTTTTGAGACACCAATATGGCCACCGTGACATCACGTGAAAATGCTGTATACATGTAGATACTGTACGTAAAACCTGATCCAGATACTTCAGTGATCTAAAGGGATAGGCACTACTCTTGCAGTCTCTCACCAGCACATGGGCTTCCAGAAACATTTAAGTTAACTGGGTTTTGAAAAGAGTTCTCAAGGCTTATGGGAGTAAATTTTGAGCAACAAAAATAAGGCATATTCGGTTCTTTGGTAGGGGTAAATACATTCTAACAATCACGTGTGGAAAGACGTCAGTTGCAGAGCTGCATTGTCAGGTTTTCTTTGTTTTTATGACGATCTGCATTTATTTTTTTATTGTTCTTCATGTCTATATTTTAATGCCGGGAATATAACATCTAATTCCCCTTTCAAATAAATTATTATTTTTATAATGCAATAAAAATAATTTTAACACTTATTATACATTATATCCACAGACAATGGTCCTCATTATCATAATACTGCAGTTCTGACATACCTAAGTGAGGTTAATAAAGTATTCGACTTGAGCTTGTTGGAATACAACAACTTTGAAGCTGGGGAAGGGAAGGCGTCTCTTGACACCCACTTTGCCCACATATCCCACAAAATCGTGCGATATGTTCGCCTGGGGAATGATCTGGAAACTGGAGAGGAACTTTGACAGCTTGTGCAGGTAAATTCAATGCAGTTAAGAACATATAGTGAATATGGCTTCTGATGTTTTGCTACACTGTATGCGCATATTTCATTAATTTTTTGATACTTAAGCAGCATATTTATTTTCATAAATAATCAAAAATGGAACTTAGGTTTTTGCTGGCATTACACAGGTATTGTAGTGGTTCACTTTAGGAGCCTCCTTCTAATATTTGGTCACTCTTAAAAGCTCCTAAATATAATATAGGCACAAATCCTTATTTAGTGCCCAATAAGAAGTGCCCCTAAGTTGAGCAACCCAAATTCAATGCCCCCTCTATCCAATTCAAAATAATTTATAACAAAAAGTACACAGGCTGAATTATGATGACATAGCAGACAAAAATGGAAAACACAACTCAAAGTAAGGGGTGACTGTCCCCAGGTGATGAGAGATACACCTTTTGGAGTGAAGGAACAAAAGTATATTAGTCAGTTTTGATATACACAGCACAGTGATATTTTTTTTTCTTTTTGAAATAGAGCATGAAGAATGTATCATGTTTCCAGTTGTCCATTGAAAGAAGTAGGGCTCCTAAGAAAATGGGCATATTCATATTTCCTCTTCAAGGAGAATTTGCTGGGGGCATCATCGCACATTCCTTGGCTGGTATTGGCAAAGTTGTCAAAAAGACAAAGGCTCAGATTCAAAAGATCACTACAAGAAATTCCCCTATGACTGGCTCAACAGGCTCTTCCATCTCTTTGCAATTACCAGTACCACAAACCAGAGAACAGGGCTTACAAAGTCTCTCCAGCCAAGATGTATATAGTGTGCGTTTTATAAACCATGCACCTGAACCACTACAGTCCCCATCCTATTTTCAGAGTGGAAGGATTGCCACAAATCTGCAGCCATCTAATGGATATGCTTTAAAGAAATCCTCTGGTAAGAGTAATTTTCTCCTTGGCTCAAAAAGAAATAATATCTTTTTACAACCGACAAGCATCAAGTGGTGTCAGAGCCAATCCAAAAGATATCATTGCACACAAATCCGTAGCTGGTGGAGTACCTACCATCAGAAAAGGAAA
>NC_133203.1:18187462-18189962 GCF_958299795.1 Porites lutea
CAAATAGTTGTTTGTAGAAATATCATTGGAGGAACTTTTTCTTTTGGGATACCTTGTCAAGGAGTGTTCCTCAACCTTTAGCGCATACCTGTTTCACTATCCTGTTAAAACTGCCCCTCATACCAACTACAAGGTGCCCATTTACCAAGTAGAAACAGCATATAAATGTCCAGTACTAGCTTCCTTCAAGCAAAACCAAACCCTGTAGGAATATCTTTTTTATACAGAAAGGAATGCTGCTATGGTGTAAAAGGCTGAGAGATGAGCTTGGTAGACCAATGGCTGGACATCTTAGACCCAGACAAAGAGGATCAAGGTAAGGCATTCTTACAGACTTTGATGCAGATTCTGTTTTCCTGAAGTTAAAATAAGTGTAATTTAAACTGATCCAGATATTTTAACACAAATATTTAATTTACTATCAACAATTTGTTATAGTTCTTAACAGAGCATCCATATATGGACATCAGTGCATTATATCAACCCTCAAGCAACCGCTAAAAAAATCACTTTTTAAAAAAAAATTTGCAGTTTTTAGATGATTAAATGGAGTTTATCAAGGGGCTTTGTTTTTAAAAAACAAAGGTTCCAGTTAATAACCTTATTGTTACAGACATTAAGAGTGGCATTACGCTTTGCACCATAATTTCACATGATTATATGGTGTGACTTTGTTGTAGGATAAATAGTTTTTTCTTTAAAAGAATGAACAGCTAATTTTAAAGAGACATGTTTATGCTTACTATTTTGACTGACCATTAGCAAGGTCTGTCACACTTAATTAGCTCGTATGTCAACATGTCATGACGCAAGTGGAAGGAGAGATCAAACTGAACCACACATCAAATAGCATAGCTTATCACACACTTGTTTGTCCCTTTGACCCAAAAGAAGCATTACATTACTCACTCAAGCTTGATATCTGAAATCAAGCTGTGCACTGGTGCTTCTTAACTACGCTAGTACTATATGTATCTATAATGTATATAGAGTCTTTCACAGGGAAGTAGCTGGGGCAACATTACTGTCAGACAGTGGTCAGTGTGGATAAGAAAACTATGCTACATCCCTCATTATTGGAGATGGAGGCATAAAAGCTTACTCTGCCGTTTGTCAATTTTTACCATATCATATGGCTAGCTGAGTGGAACTGGCCTTAGGAAACTTCTTGCTGATTACAAGGTTACACTATCTAAGACATTCACAAAAAAGATTGCCTGTCTTGTCGCGGATATTCCTGGATTTGTGTGACTTTTGGTTTTTTTTTTCTTTTGGTCACTTATTTGACCACTTGAATTGTAATAAGATGCCTTTTTGCAGTAGTCAAGCCATTATAGTGTTATATGGAATGAAAAGGGTTAAGCTATATGTAATGTTAGTGACTCTTGGTCATTATTTCTTTTTACTTGGAGAAAATGGATTTTGCGCTCATTCAAAGATGATTGCTCTTAGGAAAGGTCTCTTACCAAAGCGTTTAATAAAATCCTTTGATTAACCGTCTTTCAAAATTGGCTGTAGTCCAACCCCAACAAACTGAGCTAAACTAACTTGTACTGGATAGAAAACAGCTAGAATTGTTGCAAACAAAGGTTTCTCTAATTTCTCATGATCAGCCTTCATCAATAATTGGCTTTAGGTTTTCTATATCATATTTATCTGTTACTATTGAAATGAACTAATCAGACAAAAGTATGGCACGTTACATAACAAAAAATTATATACGTTCACAGAAAAGCTGACAGATGTTGACAGATGTGGCATTTTTAGGAGACATTTCGCTCCCTCCCGCGAAAAAAGTGAAGTAGGAGCTGCTGCCTTATGAGGGAAAATGTATGTGCACCTTCTTGCTTTCATGGCAAACTGACAGACCATGGCTTGTTTTCGTGCCCAAACAGAATACATCCCAGCCAACCAACAAAGTCACCAAGTTTCAGTTTACATCCCCTATATCAGGGGGCAAAACGTTTTCGTGCAAGATCTGTAAAAAGTAATGAAGGGAATTGGCTGATATTTTATCATGGATCATCGGAAATAATCTGATTGACCCAACTGATCAATCATAGATTACAATCGGAAAATCTATCGATAAAAATCTACCGATAAAAAACTCAGCCGCCATGTTTGTTGTCGACAACATAAAAACGAGACAATGAGGAGAGGACCCTGGCAGCCAACTTCAGTTTCACTTCGATCTTCGCAAGCTGTTTACACCTGTTTTGCTTTCATCTACTCTTGTAACCTTTCTGATCGCAACAAGTATATCTAAAAATGTATTTTACACCCACCTACTAAATTAGAATAATTTCTAAGAGAACCGTCAAGATAAGTCTTTTCCATATCAAATACACTATCAAATGTGAACAAAATGTAAAACCTAGCCTGGTGAGAGCATGTTTTGCCGAGTTTTAAAGAACATTAAAAATGTATGAAATGTAGGAGAAAGAGGTATTCAGTGGAGGCTGCTGTTACAGGTCCTTTAAAATGTGCATACAACACACTA
>NC_133203.1:18197462-18307462 GCF_958299795.1 Porites lutea
CACCTGACCGTACCGTGGGCTTAAGTGTCAACCTATTGAGGTCGAGTATTTTTTTTGAAGTTATCAGCTGACAAATTACCAGTTTCAAATGATCGCAGGCTCAAGATTATTTTTTCCAAGGATTCATATCAAATATGTTGTGTTTAGGTCACTATGGCCCCGCACTATTAGGATTTTGATTTCAAACTGACCTTGGAAGCGAAAATTCGGTCAGTTTTTTTAAAAGTACAGGCAGGAAGACCTTATCTTACCATGGTCACACGTTGGTCAGGCTCTATGTCCAATTTTTATACTCTGATTGGTCAAAATTTGACAGGTGAGTTCATGCGGAAAAATTATGCAGCATCTTGAAAGTTGTTTACTTTGACAGCTGAAGCTGACAGAGTTTTGTGTCAAGTGGTGATGTTTTTAACTGTCTTTTTCCTCTGGATGTACAAAATGAAATACAGCTGCTATCAAGAGTCTACTGTTTACTTGTTACTGTTTACTGGGTTTTTGGTTGAGAAATGCGTCGCTTGTCAAAATTCGGTAATTCGATTTCGGATGACATCGTTTTCGTTTTTCACCTTGCTTAATACGTAAGAGGGTTTAAAAGTCTCAAGCAACTGTGGCCTTCCTTGATAGCTTTCAGGAACTGAATCTCGAATGGTAAGCCTGAGTAATTATTGTATTTGATGTTTGATTTTGTTATATCTAATTTCATGAAGTCTTGCACAGTTCACGCTGACAGTTCATGCGGCAAGTTTATGCACGTTTGTAGGATTTGAGTCAATGATCTGACCTAGTATCAGGTTTGATATAAGCTTAAAGAACTTAAAAAAGCCTTCAGATATATTTGCTCACCACAAATCGAAAGAAAACGTTCCGAAGAATATTTAGTTATAAATTTGGCTGTAGAAAGAAAACTTTCAGTGATTTTCTTCCTTCAAGGAGTTCACCTTCGAAAACAGTAAACACCGCGCCGGGAAGCCGGCTTAAGCTTTACGCTTTAAGACTCAGGATTTTTAGAGACACTTTAATACTTGTCTTCGCGAATGAAAATTGTTGTCACTGCAAATGTTTCACCGAATTATATTTCTTTTTTTGATTGTTAGTAGTCTCTCTTGCAATTTTAATCGCTTGTCCGTGCCGTTTGTTTTCATCATTCATGAACATCGCTTGCAGGAGTACTCAAAAATGTCGCGCGTATCAAACGCTTCATAAGATTACACATCGTTATAACTGAAACCATTAAATAACAAAAAAATAATAATAAATTTGCTATTATGTTGAAGCGTAACTCTATTAAAGTTCATTCAAACACTCTACCATACTGACAGCTCGCACTATAGAAATGAGAACCAGCTGGCCGTATAAGTAAATTTTGAACAGTTTCGCTTAAAGCCCACGATTGATCGTCCTGAATATTGACTGAGTGCAATTTGTCTTGAAAACTTGTGAAATACCGCATTCTGTCCAAGGTCTGTATGATAAATAGTACTGTTTCACCTCGCACGGTTCATATGGTGAAACTGTCTTTGTCTGGGACACGGGCAACTGAACCATTCGATTAATTTCAAGTTTAAAAGCTTACAAGTTTCTCGTACAGGGAAAAGGTGTCCACAAGGTGCTGATCGGGCCTTCACAAGGCCTACAAGGGATTCTTTCAACATGCTACATTCATCATTTTCAAAAATCAAGGTGTTCATGTCTGAAAACAATTTGAACAATATTGCAGACAACATCTCCTTTTCAACTTTTACCACCTTGTACGTGGAATATTTCTTTGCAGGAATGAGAACTCCCAAGTCGTCCGACTCCAGACATACATGATTATGCAGTTCGTAGGCCAAACTGCCTAATAGAATCGGTACAAAAGGTTTATAAATCTTTACTGTATTCTCAACTTTTACCGGACCTCAGAGCCAGCCAAAAGATAGGTAAAGGGTAAACTGTTGTACACACTTGTGATACTTGTGCCTAAAATTTCCTTTGGATAAGCTACTGTCAATTTTCCCTTCATTATTCACATTATTTTTCACAAAGCTTTTGCAAATTTTATCATATATTTTATCACTATAATTTTGTTCACAGGAATTTTCATACCGGTATTTTTGAGACAAGTCTTTCAACATTTGTTCACACAGTTTTTTCACAGTGATGTGGTTTTATTTTTTAAATAAAAATAAACTTCTGCATTATTATTTGACTTTGAGTCCTAAAAATTACCAGACCTTTTGAGAGACATGGGAGTGCCCTTCTCTACAGAGCAGCTGAGCTACATGTAAGACACTACTACAACCTTCAGGTATGATTAATAAAGTCTTCTACAAAATGAAATATGTCTACTAAGCAAGCTCAAAGTTGTCTTGTGTTTAACAAGGAATCTTTTGAATCTTTTTTTTTAGTACTCGTTGACTGTTAGTTTAACTTTATCACTTGTGTTTGACCGATTGATCAAACATGCATTTTCTGCATGCTAACAGACAGGTAAAGTGCAAAGCATATAAATTTTCTTTTCTCTCCAAAAGCTGGTATTTTTCATTGTCTGGATCAAAAAAATTATATAACTTTCAGTGAATGGCTTGAGCTGCTCCAGAAAAAAATAACTGGATTTTAAGATCCTTGGATAGTCAAACTGGGCCACTAAAAGATCACTGACCACAAAAAATTTAAAGATGGTGTTCATTTCATACTCAAAAATGGGGTGCCACAGACCCTATTTCCACGGATATAGACAAACTTTTGAATGGACAAAAAAAATTTGCATGGCTCCACCTTTTGTTTACACGGGATCCATGGGAGGAACCGTCTAAGTTTTTGAACTGCCTGTTGCAGGTGTTCAGATAGGGGGTCAGAGGAAAGAGATGTGAACAGCTAACAGTACTGCAAAATGTAACAGAATGTGCAAATGAGTAAGTAACACATATAGAAAGATTCGTCCATTCAAAAATATGTCGAACCCATGTAGACAGGGTTATGGATTTCTTTTCCAAGTGGCTACGAACAAGACTACAAAGTAAACAATCCGCAATGCCTCACGGGAACAGATTCGTAGGTCGAACAAGCTAGCATATGATACACCTTGATAACTTGAACTCGGATAACTTGAATTCGCCTCTATTTTTCGAACTAAATTTCCTTTCCCTTCATCAACATTTAACTGACGTTGACTCCGATAACTTGAGTTCCCCACCAACTCGAACTGTTTTACGTTTCTCTTCATTCAGAGTTCGAGTTTCACTACCTGGGTTCCAATGTGTATGGTAACAATTAAAAAGAGACTAAAAACCTTAATGACACATAGGCGTTACAAAGCTATCAAGTATTCATTACAAAAGACACAATTCTGTTGTTCTCTGAGACAAAAATTGTAGACGATCGCGCTTGCACAAATTTTCTTGTCACGTGTTCGCAAGGTAGAAACACAACATGAAAATTTTAAAGCGGACGGGCGATCCTGGCCCGATTGTCGGAATCTTAACCATAACATATATTTCCTGGCAAAGCATTAACAGAAACAAAGCCACACATGTTTCTGCATTTAAAAACAGATGCGACTTAGTTTGTAAACTTGACAGCATACCTTCACACCAAGCTCGTTTCGTCCAGTTTATCGCATCGGAGTCCATTCGATCATACCCCGTCGATTTCAGGTTTCGTCAATTGATCGACGTTCTCTATTGAACTTTGCCTGATTTAACACAAAACGATGTTCGCCTTTCCTGATCTAAAAGTTTGCAACTGGTTTTTAGCGCAGTTTGCCGTGTGGACTTCAGTGATCAGCTCAGCTGTCTCGGCTGTCACGGTCGATCGATGCTGCTGGCAATCTAGCTCCCAGGCCTCCCAGTGGTTGACGGGCATGCGTTACGTGACGCGTGAAATCACAAAACTCATATAGCACGGGATTTTAGCGATGGTTTAAACAGATGTAATAACAAATGCTAAAAAGACCCTGTAAAAAAAAATTGGAATACAACGTACCCAGGCCCGGGAAAGACCAGCAGCTTGCCGCCCTGTATATTCGCACTTGATGAAGTCACCGAAATATTTACCGGTATAACATTATAAAAACGTAAGGGAATTTTATGTCAAGTGTACTTTTTGATTTACAACGAAAATAGTTATTTTGACTCCACTACACAACATCAACAGACAAAACGTAATGGCAAATAAGTTTATTTTGGGACGGCTTGGCGAGAACCAACCCTACAAAGTACTTATGTAAATACAATAATAGGTGATTACAGGGGAATACCTAATGTACAACACTCGTAAACTAGCTTTCACAAAGAGAAAAAACTCGTGCTACAAATGGTCGCTCTTGACCTGAATCACCCAGTTAAGCACGCGGGCTTAGTGCCAGTTAGGCTGCCAGTTATTCTGGGGAAACTAATTCATAAAACTCTGACAACATATAGCTGGCACAGGGAACACGGTAGGAGCACAGAGGCTAAGCAAAAAGAAAAACTGCTATAACAGGTCGATCTCGACCTAAATCCCCCAAATAAGCACGCAGGCTTAGTGCCAGTTAGGCTGGGGAAACAAATTAATAAAGCTCTGACAACGCGTAACTGGCACAGGGAACACGACAGGAGCACAGAGGCTAAGCAAAAGAGAGATCTGCTACAACTGGTCGATCTCGACCTGAGTCCCCCAAAGAAGCACGCAGGCTTAGTGCCAGTTAGGCTGCCAGTTAGGCTGGGGAAATTTAATAAAACTCTGATCAACGGATAACTGGGACCGGGAACACTTCAGGAACACAGAGGCTGAGTGCCAGGAAAACTGGGAATTATCTCCACTAATGTACCCAACAAGGCACGTAGCCCAATAACCAGTAAGGCTGCCATAAAAGGCTAGGGCAGGACATTGAAAGCAAACAAATGGATAACGACCCTGGCTAGAAGTCTGTAACATTGCCTGCAACCTAACTGCATCAAACGAGACTTATGTCGCCTCCTAAAGCGCGTTTCCGGGACAGCTGACCTACACATACATAGAAACTAAATATATCAAGTAAAGGAGCAGGTGCAAAACTGAGATAACTGTACAAGTACATAAAATAAGAAACGGGAAAAAACTGAAAACTAGCAGAGCTGAGCTACCGCTTACAAACTGAAGTAAATGCGGTCAGACGGAGGCCAGAAAAAACCTGCCCAAAAAAACCCCGAAGGGAAAAAATGCGGGCAGGAAATCTGGGTAGGAACCAAGGCTCAAGCTCAAAGCCCTTCCTACGGGACTTTACAATGTCATCGAGGATATGTTGCTCCTAAAAATAAATAAAACAAAAATAAAGAAAAACCAAAGAGAGGGTGGTTCGTAAGCCTAGATGACGTACACGTGATATACGCAGCCTTATATACCCCCAATATGGCTACCCATGGTGCACCCTGCCTAGTACCCAGGCCCTGTTGTATCTCGTGCCGTCAAAATATTTCTTTCTGTCTTCTTCGCTGGCTCATTCATCAGAAATAACATATTTTGACTCCACTACACAACATCAACAGACAAAACGTAATGGCAAATAAGTTTATTTTGGGACGGCTTGGCGAGAACCAACCCTACAAAGTACGTAGAGTGACAAAGTATTGGGCGAAATGACAAATGAAAGCTCCTAGAGCCCAAGAAACTGAAAACCTTTTTTCTAGGTCATCATCGCTGGACGTCCTTGGCTAGAACGGACTTCCAGCGGCCGAGCCACTGAAACACACTGTCACTAACCCCGTTATAAGCAGCGGAAGTGGCCCCTCTCGAACGCAAGGAATAAAAAACCAAAAGTGGAAGGGTCAACCCCCAAACTTCTCAGGTCCTTGCGAAAAGCCTCTCTAATTGTGGTATAGCTGATAGGCTCGTCCTGGGAAACTAACTTAAAGGAGCTGTTCCCGCGAGATATGGGCCTAAAAATGAGATCCCTGGAGCTAGAGGGATGGAAAAATGGGCAAGGTACAAGCAGGGCCAAACATTTCCGAAAAAATCACTCCGATTCATCGCCCTTACAAAGTCTATCGTTCTTGCTTTTGAGAACCTTAATGATCATGAAACCCTCATGAAAATATAATTTCCCCTAATTATGGAGACCTCATCAAACCTAAAATCGTTTTGGAAGCACACCTAACCCCTTCAATAATCGGTTTATCCATGGGAGAGGGGATACCCGCCATGGTATGAGCCCATTTACTACCGTAAACAGCCGAGTCTACGACGCACGGGGAGTGCGACTCTTCAATGAGGTGTTGCAAATACAAGGCAACATAGCAGGGACTGGCAGGACAGGCCCAGGGATGAAGCTTACTGGCAGCAAAACATCTTTACTTGCTAGAAGCACGAAGGTACACCACTGTCGTACTAACGGCCTTTGAGGAGAGAACCGTCTATTGCATTGTAGACTGTCTGTCAGCCTCAGTATTCAACCCTCTGGTGGGAAATTCTGGGGCCCGCGCTAGAAACCAGAGCGGAACATATCTGAAACATAATCGAAAATACAAGAAGAAAATGTGAGGAGCACGAAATAAAAAAGAATTAAAAAAAAAAAGCGAGCTTAAAACACCGGAAAAGGGAAGTGAGAGGAGAGTGGGCGGAAGGGGGGGCGGGGGGGGCGGGGGTCAAAAACCTTATGGGTCCAAACTAAAGGTACGCATAACACGCGTGTAGAGGCACAGGTAACACTTTCCGTCAGGCGGCGTAGAGCAGAAGCCCGCCAGGGACGAGGGAGGTCTGGGGCGCCGAAAATAAACTCGAAGCGCTATGACGCCAAAAAATAAAGGCCTGGATCTGAAAAGGGAATTACGGGTCTTCCCTGGAACAAATAACCCCTGGAACTTAGGCAATAAAACCTAGTCGACAACAAAACTATTCCAATGCACTCCATCTCTAGTAGAAACATTCCAGAAAATAGCTGACTTCCATAGGGGAGGAACAAGGGTTCCCGTGAGCGCGGCAGAGCCCAATGTTTCTGATGACTCTGACAATGAGGCAAACCTGTGGGCCAAGCCAGTTGTCTTCGTAACTCCAATTTAGAGCGAAGGCATAAACAGCCTAACAGCCTGGCTGAAAAAATGGAGAGTAAAGCCTAGGCAACTCGCCGTTGTAGCTACAGGCGAACCTGTAAATAGTGTAAGGACCTAAGAGGTGATTTAGCCCTTGAAAAACGAAATCGTTGAGGCCGTAACCATCGAAGTCAACGAGTTTGTAGATACAGTCCGCACTGGCGTTCTGGTCCCTAGGGATCAACGTGACCTCGAACGAAATGCAATGATGGGAGCAAATTTGAAAAACAACTAGGGCTAAATCCCGGAGATCACGTTTCCTGCTGCCGTCGCGAAGAATGGTTTAGACGTTATGGTTGTCAGAATACCAAAAACCCTTGGACTGATTATGTAAAGGGCTCCCGAAGGCTAGTAAGGCAAGGCAAACCACTTTGAGTTCTCTCCAAGTCGATCTACGAACACTTTCCGACCAATTCTGATGAAAAATCAGCTCAGGTTCCGACTCCTCTTAAGCGCCGCAGGCTGAATAGGAAGCATCGGAGAAGCCGGAGCTTACTCTCACTGGAAGCGAACTGGAACCCCTCAATAAATTTTGCCGTGGAGAGGCTAACATTGTTCGACCAAAATTCAATTTCATACAAAGAATCAACGGACAGGAAAACCTAGCTATCCCAGGAAGCACCTGAGTAAACAACTGAGAAAAGAAATCGGGCCATGATACACGCGACGGGTCCCACGCAACTCGAGAGGGAAATACTTTGGCCAGCTACACACGGGACGCGTAGAACATGGACTGTGGGGGAGGACTAATTATGAAGACAAAGCCACCAGGTCGTGAGACAATTTAGCAATGCGTTCATCCGTGGCTCTAATACTTCCATCGAGAGTGTTATAACACGAAGCCACGAGAAAATTTGAACGGGCTCCAACAGGGACTTATCCTCATTAGGAATTCGAACAAAGCGAGACTAAGGCAAATCGGCATGGACAGCCCGCAAACTGTAAATTTTGGCCTGAACGCGATAGGCTCCTCCTCCTATAGCTAGACCATAGTAAAGAAAAACGGCAGTAGGGATACCTTGGCTTCTTCTTGATTTCTGAAGCGGTTTGAGGGAGGCTGACAAGAACCCAAAGGGAAGCGCACAAAGTAGAGAATACCTAAAAATCGAGGTGCCGAGATCCCAGGTGAACGCAAGGAAATACCGGTGATCAGGGAAAATTACGATAACCGCACTAGCGGATAAAATATAAATAAATAAAAACCCATCTCAAAAATTTAAGTGGCCATGGACAAGTCTTCGCACGTGAATTTCTGTTTGTAGAAAAAGGTGCAAACGTGCCTAAAATCCAGGATTAACCTTTGTTGGACGGAGCGGCGGGTCAAACAGAAAGCGGGTAAATGATATTGGAATGCAAAAAATTTCTGAAAGGAGGTTGAGACTGGGAAGCTCATTAACAGCTACGGACAAAAAGAACTGTAAACACGTGCAGAGGCATTGTAGGATTAGTAAAAAAACATAAAAAGCTGGAAGAAGGGAATTTTGTAACTTAGACTAATAACATTCAAAATGAACAGAGAAACTAGCAAAGTATGCCAGAAAAAGATCACTATGAAAAATATTCCCCAAACTGAAGGTAGAATAGAAATATCAACGGTACACTCAGAGCTCTAAACCGCGCCTAAAACTAGCGGGGTGAACGTCAGAAGAAACTGGTATAACATCGAGACAATCCTGATCCATATTATGCCTTGCCGCTTAAAAAATTCAGTACTAAATTAGAATAGACTGCACCTGATTGTTGTCCTTCATGAAGCCGTTTGGGATGTTTGGCTTGTCCATCGTCGGGTAACAGGAACGCTTTCCACAGGCAAAACAGGTCCCGACACTGGGTCGACGAGAAGGCGAAAAACAGGAACGTTTGACATAAGAGGCTGGGGTTGCATCTGTGAACTTGAGGTGGACGCCGGCGTTCCCACTGGCGAGGATCTGTTGTTGAGAGTTGAAAGAGTGGTCTTCTTCTTCTTCTTAGCGGCCTAGTACGCTACATGGCCGCAAAATTCTGCACTGTGGATCCTTTGAAACTGGTCTTCGTTGGCCTTCTTCTTGAACTTACGTGGTTCGCTATACTTTAGTTTCTTAATTTCTTTCATCTGCTGCTCGGCAAAATATTCGTTAGCGCGCTTGATATGACCAACGGTTTCTGTTAACAAATCTTTAAACGAGTCCATTAACTGTTTGTTATTCTCCTAAATGAGATCGGACACTTCGTCTTTGCTGACGGATATGACGCAAGAAAGAGCCGATAAGAGCGTTAAGAAAAACCAAAGAGAGGGTGGTTCGTAAGCCTAGATGACGTACACGTGATATACGCAGCCTTATATACCCCCAATATGGCTACCCATTGTGCACCCGGCCTAGTACCCAGGCCCTGTTGTATCTCGTGCCGTCAAAATATTTATTTCTGTCTTCTTCGCTGGCTCATTCGTCAGAAATAACATTTTCAGTTCTAGATAGACGTTTCGATAAAATTATAGTGAATACTACAACAACTGTTTTCTGTAGGCCAGGTGGCTTCATAGCGCTAGATAAAAACCTCAACGCTAGGATCATCATGATCCTCTAACACCTTAGCAACACACACACCTTTACAGACAACCGTCAGCTAGTAAACCTTCATCCTATCACTTTTGCGAATATCTGTACTTTTGTACTTACCTTGCTCAATTTTCTTTATATATACCATCGAAGTTCCGGTGAACTTTCCTTCACTAGGATTTTACGGTTGAGCATGTAAATGGTTAGTTAATGGTTAGTCGGCTGTCATTGGTAGAGTTGAAGATTTCACTTCAAATCGACCATACAATCAAGGGCACCCAACGAGGATATAGTTCAAAACCACTTAATATAGCATTGTTGAACGTATTTTAGTGTTCAAACGGTAGATATAGGCATATTTTTATCCCCTAAAAACTTTTCATCTGTTCGGATTTCCTAGCTGAAAGTCTAGTGATCCGAAAATTATAGGGATAAAAACTTACCTTCTCGAAAATTTCAGCCAGGAAAAGGCTCCCGAAAATTCTAGGTGGCCTTTTTTAGGGTCAAAATCCGTTAAAAATGGGTAATTATACCATTTTGTAGATGTTCGGAAATCCTAGGAGAGGCAGGCAAGCAAGAAATTTTACAACAAATGCTCCGAAAATTCTAGATCTCAAATCGTCTTCCGAACAGATATTTTCCCGAAAATTGCCGTTGGGTGCCCCTGATACAATGCATTTATGGGTTTAAAGAGTGGCATAGCGTATCCTGCACTGGTTGTTCATTTTCAGATCTTTTTACTTCTTCACTTCTCCCGTGATGTCCTCTTTCAATCCTTTGAGATTTTTGCTGTAGAATGAAGTTTATATTCACGCGGATGATTATGGACCACCTAATTATGCGGTTTGTTGGAATTCAAACCACCTTTTGCGTTCACCGACTGTTACGGGATTTTGCCCTTATCCACGTTCAAAGACTAATAATATCATAGTTGAGGTTCAGAACAAAATAACTACTATTGAATACTTTATTTTCAAATGGGTTTATTATTCGTTTAAAGGAAAGAACAATAGACCTTGTCTCGGTTTTCGACGCCATCTTGACGAGTAGGCAAACGTGTGAGAAATTACAGTATTTGTATGAAAATCTATTGTCGAATAATTTAGGTAAAACGGCCGTTCTGAAAAAATTTTAATCGTAAACTAAAGCTACAAACCAAAGGATTGACCTAAAAAAATTTGGGGGCGTATCTGTGCTAAATTTCTCCTGAGGCTTGCTTTTGATTTTCCATATATTTGTCTGTAATTTTCCGGGGACTTTCTTACACACAAATGTATAGGAAATTTAAAAAGTGGTACTAGGTCTTCTGGTGCATGTAACGCCCTCGAATTTTTTCAGTAGCGTCCTTAGGAACGAAGCTTAAGGTTACAAGTCATATTTTTTTCAGAACAGCCATTTTACGAAAATTATTCGAAACTAGATTCTCATACAAACACTGTAATTTCGCACGCGTTTGCCTACTCGTCAAGATGGCGTCGAAAACCGTGACAAGGTCTATTCAAGTAAGTTACAGGGCAATCAAGAATTGCAGGAACATGTATGCGATAAGGAAACCGCAACAAGAGACCGTGTCAAAAACAGAGATTCCTTGAAATATAATGTTTGATAATGAGTATTATCATGCACTTTTTCCACGTATAATTCGCCGTGAATAAAAAAACTAGCCAATCTGGATACACACGTCGAATATCATTCCATTATCAAAGGTATACAATCCCCGCTGAGAGGGGTACTCCCGTGGCCCATACGGAGAGGCCAGCTAAGAGTTCACTAGTTAAAACATACGGAAGCATACGAGAGAGAAGCTCTCTCCTCAACACGAAGAGGCCTCTGCAGAGGAGCAAGAGAGGGCAAGGTAATTTGTTATTGCGGTCAGTGAAGATGCCTAAAAGGGCTGACAGTTGCAACTTGATGAGAAATAGATGAACACGAACACCGGTGATAAGCACATTCAACTTACTATTTTTATAAACTTGACATTTCGTATGTTACTCAACATACGTTTTCAAAAGTTCCGTTACGATTTTGACAACTATACTTATATAATAGTAAAATGGGGACTGGAACCGAGATTAAGCACAAAACTTAACAGTTATCTATAAAAAGAAACAGCTAATAAATAAAGCATGAATCCGCTTCTCGCTACTGACGCTTGCATTAAAAACTGGCTTCAGTTCCTGTATAAGCAATTTTTCTTTGATGTTATAGTAATAATCTTTTCTTTTTTTTAACGACGCTAGGATATCAAAATGATCGCACTTGATGTTGTGTCCAGTAGTGTTAACATGGTCAGCAATGGCTGATGTGTGGTCATGTTTAGCGAGGGCCTTGAAAAGCTCAGTTTTGCCATCATGAAGCCTTATGTTAGTTTTGCCAGTGATAAATCTTTACAATGCCAACAACTGGCTTTTTAAATAACTTTAGACTGTTGAGAACGATTCAAGCGGTCCTTGTAAGAAAGAAAGATTTGATGCGGCGAGTGTTTTGAAAACACACTTTAAGGTTGATAGAAGACATAAGAGTAGAAATTGTATACACAAGATTTAAGCCGTTTGGTGGTCTGCTACGTAAACCTAAGGAAAGTTAGCGGGATAATAATAGTCTTTTTAGGAACAGTGGAGACATGGTTGTTTGACTTGTTAATCGTTCTCTTTGTAACATCGTTAATGTACTGATAGGTGATTATGCCCTGAGGGTAACCGTTTTGAAGAAGGAGCCTTCGAAGGCAGATTGCAGCAACAACGAATGGGCGCAAATCCTGTATCAGTGATAGCATCTGATAGGTGAGGGTGCGGATGAGATTTATTTTGTATTTGCGTGGAGTGAACGAATCCCATTTGGTGCATAGGCCTCTGAATGTTTTCTTTCGCACTTTATGACTGTGAAAAAAAAAAACAACATGAAACTTCCTGGTTTAGCGATTTACTACATTTTTTTAGGACGGGTGCATTTACAGCAGTTAGAGGCCGGATGGAGCATTCTAAACTCGAATGTGACAGTGGGAACATAGGTCAATAAAACGTATACGAAAGGGGAACCTTTTCTGTGGAAATTGGTAAATAGTATAGTATATAGATTTAGCTAAGGCTATAAGCGAAGCGTCCATTTAACTACTGATTGCAACGAATAAGCTTCAACATAACCAAATCTAGAAACTTACACTTAACTTATTTTAAAACAAAAAGTTATAAGTTATAAATTATATTTGAGCACCGGTAAAAGTCTTGGAGAACAATTGTTACCTATACGTTTGCGTCACTGCCCCTGCCATACCCCTCGCCCCAACACCCTTTTAAGAAGCTGCTAATAGCCCATGAAAGTAAATGTTTTATTGACGCTGGTTGTTATACAAGAACACTGTGGCTGCGTCCAATTCATATTTTTTGTGTTCCGTCTAAAAGGGGTTACCCAAATAGTTAATTAGGCCGGTTTATGTGTTTAGAATATATTTCTTTGCAAAATCGTATGCACTAACAAGCAGTTTATGCATGTAAACTATTTTTGGAGTATACGTCATAATATTTTATACTCAGTAACCTTTACTGTAAGTTGTTATTTTTTCTCTTTTGTTTCTTCCTGGCGAAAAGAACCAGGAAGGTTGATAACTTATTTAACCAGTCATAATGTAGTTAAGTATATAAACGAGTGTCGAAGCTAGAGTTATAGCTGATAATTACCCTTAGGTTCACTGGCGACTCCGAACTACAACTGGATATTCTTCTTATTCTCTGAAACCTATCTCTTTCCATTTGCGACCAGAAAATCAATTTACAGCGGCCATTCACATCTCTCTGTCCCGAAAATCGTCAGTAATATAAGACATGACGTTAAAACAGGAGAGAATAAACTCTCTTGCATGAGAGTTCTGCGAGATTCAGAACATGGTCAAAATTTTCTTATAACAATGGCGTCCGAGGGGGACAAATAAAGCGATGCTCGTTTGTCTAATACAGGAGAAGTGAAGAACCTGTGTTCGCTATATTTTTTCATCACTTCACCGGACCTATCTATGATATTAGTATGAACTTATTCTGTTTCACCCCCTTTTGCTGACATTTTGAACATTTTGCCCGGTTTTCTCTGACAATTCTCTTACGTTGTAGTTGATTGGTAATATCATTGCACATTTGCACACAGCTGTACCGGCCATTCTCATGATTCGCCGTATAAGCTAATCGTACATCAAACCGGGCAAAAAACAAATCGGACATTAAATCGGAAACAAAAACGGGCAAAGGTACGGACAAGAGATAGTTGGTTGTCTTGCAGGACCTCGCGATTTCCAGTAAAAGGCTGGCAGTCCAGCGGGAAGGAAAAGGAGCCGCGAGGAGACTAAAAAAAAAAAAAACGCCGTCAGTAAAGGAGAGAGCTGAAAAACAACAACTGTCGGGAACAAACAAAAAAACAATGCTAGCCGGGATTTGAAATCGGGGTCCTAAAGGTGAGCGTGTTCCTTATTTCGTGTTTTTCTCCATCGTTGTTTTTCAAATTAAACATTTATCACGAGAATGTTTGTTTGTGTCTCTCCCTTCCAATCAGCGTACAAATCATTTTCTTGTTACTCAATTGGGTTAGACTTATCGGTCCCCTAGCCCTTTACCATTGCCGCAACTATAACTGAAAAGAAATCAACAACGACGAAAATCGAACCAAAAACCCGGTTGACAAACTAAGGGTTAACTTATTTTTCATTTATTAATGTTACTTCTGCAAAGCATCAAAGTGATTCCTTGTATCAACGTAAAAGCAAGCCAAATCCAATAATCGTTTTATTATTAATTCAAAATATTTTTAAAAGTCTTAAAGGAGAAATGACCTTTATTTACGCAAATTTCACAACAATTATGTTTGCTCTAAATTTTGGTGAAAAGAAAAGAAAGAAAATCTATGTCAGAAGTTCAAAAGTAACCGAAGTAGAAAAAAACAAATAGTTTACAGCAATGTAATGTAATGTTTGCAAAAACGTAACTGTATAGCTATAAACATTGAACTCCACTGAACTGCCTTGTGGTCTGCTTTGGGTGTTTGCGCGTTTATGTCTATTAAAATAAAGTCCTCTTATGAATTTGTCGAAAATTTGTAAGAAATCTAAGCTTCTCCTACTTTCGTCTGCTTCTATTGGTTCTCAGTGTTGGATTGCCCGCCATGCTTGTTTTAGTGTTAACATCAGTTTTCCTGTAACCTTTAATGCTACTCTCATTTATGTGGCCGCTCACCGACATTACATGTCGTCCTTTTATGTTGGCGAAGAATTTGCCGACCACGAGACTTAACGCCGCTTCTAGGAATGTCCTTCTTTCAATTGAAATGGATACTACAGGTTCCAATCCAGTTAAAGATGGAAATAAATCATCTTGCAGAATAATGCAGTCGCGTGGGGAATTTGTAACTTTACAGCATTTTGTACCATCAGTGTAAAGAGGAAGCATGGTTCCTTCTGATAAACGTGAGCCGATGTCATTGATGTAAATGAGAAAGAGGATAGGGAAAATCAGGGAGCTCTGTGGGACGCCCGATGTAACTGGTTTCCAACAGGAAGAAGAGCCATCAATGATTACACGGTGGCGTCTGTTGGTTAAATAAAAATAATAATTTAAAAAGAAAAACATACTTTATTAAACTCTTCTCAAATTGAAATTAGACACAAATTTAGTATAACTATAGTTGAAAAAGACTTCTTGGTGGTCCGGTGGTTTTCAACAAGGCAAATGTAAACAACCGTCTATAAACTAAAACATAGGCACGTTCAACGTGCATGAGCTATTTTGAATGCTTCAGTATAACTATAATACTTCGGTGTAACCTTACCAAGAGTGATGAATCTACCTTTTTCTTCCTAAATGTAGATTTGGTTTTTGTGCGAAATTGGGTATTGCGCTACATAAATGAAAACGCGAAACGCTCAGCTAAGTCGATCCTCAACCTATGTGTTCACTTTCCTCTGTCTTTCCCAGTTACATCTGGTGCAAGTTAAACAAATTGCTAAAGTAAAATAAATTTCTACTCACCAAACGTTGATTAGAAGGAAAACTCTAAGGTTTCATCGGAGTTTCTTAAGCCAAAATGTGACTCATCGAATACTGAATAGTTACGAAATACCAGGATTTTTATCATTGAGGTAGGTGGTTGCGTTATCATAATTCACGAGGTTTTCACGTGCGATTCTACTCAGTGAAACAGTCTTTAACTCTGACAACTTATTTCTTCATGTTTTAAAAGCTATTGCTTCTTAAAAGGCAAGAGCCTTTTTTAAGGCATTGGTTACAAAACGAAACAGGTCTTCATACGTCCAAGTTACTATTTACCATTGTGAAAAGCCAATCTGCATGAGATGTACAGTCACACAGCTGGCACGTGAAAGTGTTGGACTTTGTCCCCTTTCGTGGTTCGTACGTGAGGGAATTCGAGTTATCACACAATAAACTAGTAAACAGAATTATAAAAATAACTCTTGCACACAATTTGCACGTGAAGATGTTGGTCTTTGGCCCTTTTACAATTCGTACGTTAAAAAAAAGGCAAATTGTTTACTACAAAATTTTCTCGAGCGATTTTAAGAAATCACCTCGGCTTCATTACAACATCTGCAATTAAATTATGTTTCATGCAACGTCAAGGTTGATAACCTAACATTTATTAACATTTGTGAGACAGTCTTTAACTCCGACAACTTATTTCTTCATGTTTTAAAAGCTATTGCTTCTTAAAAGACAAGAGCCTTTTTTAGGGCATTGGTTACTAAACGAAACAGGTCTTTATACGTTCAAGTCACTATTACTATTGTGAAAAGCCAACCTGCATGAGATGTACAGTCACACAGATGGCACGTGAAAGTGTTGGACTTTGCCCCCTTCCGTGGTTCGTACGTGAGGGAATTCGAGTTATCACACAGTAATCGAGTAAACAGAATTATAAAAATAACTCATGCACACGATTTGCATGTGAAGATGTTGGTCTTTGGCCCTTTTACAATTCGTACTTAAAAAAAACGCAAATTGCTTACTACAAAATTTTCTCAAGCGATTTTAAGAAATCACCTCGGCCTTATTGCAACATCTGCAATTAAATTATGTTTCATGCAACGTCAAGGTTGATAGCCTAACATTTATTAACTTCCAAGAAAATTATCAAACTGCCGAAATATATTTCTGCTCAAATCATGTTACTCCACTCAATAAAGCAGTACCTAATTATTGTGTCAACTAGCTTCTTCCAATTTTATTCCCTAACGCTACTGTTTCTACTTAAGTTTATACGCATCTTTACTAAATAAAATACGTTTCAATAACTATAATGCTTAGTATGCAGGAAGGATGTATCATGTTGTTCACTTATTATTCCTTTTTGTTGTTGTTTTGCCGGAACGAAAAAGGTCTGTTGAACTTTGTAAGCGAGAGAATAATATTTCTACAGCTTGTTTACAGGATTAACAATACTCGGTACAGCTTTTAAAAAAATAAGCTGCTTTTCAAACTTCTAAAACCACATTTTATAGGCCGCATACTTTCGAATTAAAGTCCATATCTAAATATCAATTATTACTTCACTGGAAGAGCTTTGAAAATATATGATCGTTTATACTCTACCTTGAAGCAGGTGAAACACAACTCATAAATACGTGCGTGGTACCGTTCGCGATAGCCGAATTCGGTCAGAAATGTCTTGAAGTAGCATCCACACTAAAATATGAACCCTTAAACAGCTGCATCACTGTACACAGCGTTTGAATCATGAAGATATTTAATATAATGTTTCCAAACACCTGTAGCCGTAATAAAAGACGAACAAATTGTAAAGAATCAAGATGGCGGTCTTAAAGTGCCCTTGTTCGACCTTTAGCAATGTGATTTTTAAGTAGATGCCAAGATCTCATTGGTTCCTTAGCATCAACTCATAGTACCTTCAACCTTATTGGCTCTTGCAACAAACATCCGAACATACAAAGTTACAAAGATACAAAGTTACAAAGTTACAAAGTTACAAAGTTACAAAGATACAAAGCCACAAAGATACATACGCTCACACCACTGACATATGAGCTATTTTTTCAAAATAGCTCAAAAATGAAAATTTCTATGTACATCCCAGTAATAAAGTATCTATAACTGTTGAGTCTAGGGAAGTCCTGCTTGACCTTTTTCTATCTCTAGATCCCTGTCCTTAACCGATGAAATTGCTGTGGCGTAGCTCTCTTGCTTTTTTGCAGATAATAGCTCGGCTAATCTTGAGTGATATCTCCGGCATTCGTCAGCCATCCCTCGCATTGGGATGACACACCCTTATATCCAAAAATGCAGCCCTCTGTCGCTCCCAGAAACCCCTATAGTGGACGTCAAGGCATGCATCAGGTGCTTGGTTAGTCCCTTTGGCAAGCTCTTCGCCTGTAATAGGTTGTAATGCCGCTTCAACTTGCACATCCTAACAAACCATGTCAAGCAGCTCGGCCTGTAGATCGCGTATTTAATTGTGGTGCTGAATAACTAAGCCCCCGCGCTGGCAGATCATCTCGTGATCTACTATAAACATGCTCCCACAAACGCATACTGACGGATTATCGGATATCGCCCAATCATATCGAAGCCTCGCAGCATCACGAAATTCCCGCTTGTTAAGATCAAAATCCATGTCTTTGAGAGGAATAACTGTAAGCCAGTTGGATGCGCCTTTTTCACAGGCCAGGTCCACGGCTGTCTGTGTCTCGTCTGGCAACATGGCCTTCACCCCTTCAAGCTCTTCTCTTAGCTCATCATCCTTTGCTTTCCGGGTGGCATATACCAGTCGTTGTAAGCTGTTGTACCTCGGCTTCTTCTAGGGTCTCATGGGATTGCGCCTCTATTTTGCTTACAAGTGGATCGCTTACCGTAATAGACGCTGAATACTCCGCATCCGCACTATCAGTTAGATTTATGAGCCAAAGACCTCCCATACGCACCAGCAATGCTACTAGATCGCGCTCTGCCTCAGAGAAGTTACGTCCTATGAGTGATGGTATAAGCACATCCAAGATTGCACGCTCTAGAGGCTGCAGTATGTTCTCGATATCTGGTAGTGTTCTCATAAAATACGTCCACCAATGTCTAAGCCCCAATGTGAATGCCGCGTAACTAGCTTGTCGCTGAGACCTTGCAAACTCCGCCCAACCTCGTCACTTCTCCCACCCAATCTTCTACCTTGCTACCCACAAATTGCTCAAGATAAGACCGTGAGCCCAGTGCAGCGCCAAGGTGTTTGCGCCCCTCGGTGGTGATGTTGATACCAGTCCCTGCAAACATTTCCTTCGCGCGGCCTTCCTTTTCCGGCTTAACAACAAGCCAACACTTCTTGGAATTGGGATAATATCCAAGGGGCGGAGCAGCCTCTCTCAACTCATCCCACCATTGCTTGACCTCTTCTAGAGGTCCTGCTCTAGTAGCACCATCCGCGAACTAACATTGTTTTGCAGTGCTACGGTATGAAGTAGCGATATTAACGGTTGTAAGCTAATTGCATACATTGACATAGCCTAGGGGGTGTCCCTGTGCAGTTCCTTCTGCAGATTTAAGCTTACTAGCACCAACCACATTATTATTGTTATTTTTATTATATTATATAATAGTATTATTAATATTATTTTTATTATATCATATACTAGTAACAACCAAAGGTTGCGGAGCGCGGGCGGCAACTATCGAAGGTCAAAACCATGCAAAACGCCTTTGCTTCATCGCTGTGCTTCGCGTAAGTTTCATGCGACAGATAGTCAAAACACGCGTGGTCAGATTACGAATGAAAGAAGGTTTAAATGCGGGCGATGCGTTCTGAGCATAATAATAATAATAATAATAATGATAATAATAATAGTAATGGCTTTATTCAGCAAAAAAAAAAACATGTGTAAAGTAAAAATGTACAAGAAGTAAGATAAATAAGCATATAAAATATGTACAAATAAAAACCTATTTACAATAAGAAAAAATTAATACAATTTCATTTTACTAAAAGGTTATCCTTGACCTTGTTCATTAAATACTTAAAAGGCGTCCTAGAGAACTATTTAACGTCTATATAGTCCCTTATATATTCAGGAACAATAATAAAGCTTTTAGCAGTTTTATCTTCAGCTGTATCTTGATAGATGTATGATAGTAGAGGTATTTCATGCTGCATCGGTGCACTAGACCTAAGAGTTCGGTTGTCCTTAAACTGCTTCAGTCGCAAGTAACCTGACCATTCGTGATAAAAGAAAATCGCCTTGTGAATTTACTTAAACAGCTGCAATTCAATATTTTCTTTATAAGGTAACTAGTTTAGTTTTATGACATCGTCTCTTTCAACCAGTTTGCCTACAAAAAAGTACGCACATGCTGTTCGAATTTTTTTGGAGGCGTTTAACAATGTAATGAAGTAAATTATGATAGACAATACAATTATCATATAACTTGGAGGGCTTTGGAGAGTACTAGGGCCTGAACTAACGGCTTGTGAATATTGAATCGGAGAGAAATACTAAATTTCTTTAGGATTGCAAGAGTGCGATAGCGAGAGGCTGAGACTTTTTTAACATTTTCTTCCCAATTTAAGGCGGTGGTCAAAGTGGGTCCATGCCTCCGACTCTTAGGTCAATATCAACGCTGTTAAGTTCAGGGGATATAATAACATGGTACTTCATTTGCTGGATTTAGGACCTGGGTCGATTCGTTTGCCCAGCATTGCAATTTGTCCTCATTACGTTGCATTGAAGTAATGCAGGATGTAAGTTCACTAGGCTTGGATGCTTGATATATGGTTGTATAATCAGCATATTGAAGGCAAGCACAATCTAGTTTTCCTTGCAGATCAGCCACATGTATGTAAAAATTAGTGGACTTATGATTGAGCCTTGTGGGACTCCAAAGTTAATGCTAACAGAGTTTGTGATAGGGTCATGAATTTGAACAAAGTGCTCACTTCCACAGGGGTAGTCCACTGTCCATTTAATGTATCACCTTGAAAACCAAGACCATTCATTTTCTCAACGACAGACCTATATTTTACAGTGTCGAATGGCTTCGATAAGTCGGCTAAGACGAGCAGAGTGCATTCGCTCCGGTACATGGCTTTCAATACGTCATCACGTATGCTTAATAAAATAGATGTTGCAGAATGGCCTTTCCTAAATCCAGAAATGTTACCGTCAAGATCCGTCAAGAAGATGGTGGTTTTCTAAGAACTCGACAACTTGGTTGTGAACAAGCCTTTCGTGTATTTTAGACAAAGCAGGCGATATAGAAATTAGACGAAGATTATTATTAACCTGGGGGCTATCCACGTTTGTGGTTGGAGTTATACGAGCTCATTTCCATTTATCTGGAAAGTCACATAATTTAATGAAGGAACTAATTATGTCAGTTAAAGCGCTCGCAATATATTCAGCAACAGGGTGTAAAAATTTAGCTGGAATTAGATCAGAGCCTTTCCATGTATCAGATCATGGGAGCTTCAGCTCACGCAAAACCTCATGGAATATTACAGGCCTTAAAGTAAAGGTCATTTCTTGTCAGGTTGTAGTGCTTCTATAGTATCCGATGTTTCAACAACAGTAGTCCTCGTAGCTGTACTTGCAAAATGTTCGTCAAGGGCATCTACATTACACCTCAGGGGTGTGGGATTTGGGTGCAGAGTTGGTAGATAACCTTCCATACCTCTTTGGGCTTTTTGGATAAAAGAGCTTTATCTTCTTCTAACAATGGAGCTGGAGGGCTAGTTACCTTAATACGCTTTAGCTGTACATGTCGTTCTATGCACTGCAATAGAAGGTCACTAAAAACATCATGTTTTTCGTTTGGATTTTCCATGGCATAAATCAACATTTTTTTTTTCATAGCTTTATTGGGCAGTCCTCTTGTAATATACAATATAAATTTGTAATACAACACAAACAAAAAAAAAGGAAAGGAAAAGAAAAGAGGCAAAAACCCAAAAGGGGTAGGTGCAACGGGACTAACGTCCCATGCGAGGCACCGCCCCTGGATTAAAACCTAGGTTAAAATAAAATAAAATAAAATGAATACTCAAACATTCGCACAAAAAATAAAATAAATTACGAGTGGCTCGGGCACTTAGGGACTAGTGTCCACGTGCAGGGGTAATTGATTTCATATACCCGCGACCGCTGAGTGCTCATTTATTTGCGAACAAAAAGTTGAAAGGCAGTAGGCGAGGAAAAACTGGTTGGGGGTGCTAGCTTACATACGTAGTTCCATAGTTTAACTGTACGGTCAAAGTACCAGGCCTGAAAAGTTGATGTTTTGCAAAAAGGGGTGCGAAGATTATAGGAGTTACTTAGTCTTGTACGATCATGGGAAACAATAGATACATAACTCCGAACATCTAAATCAGTACTACAGTAAAGGCATTTATAAAAAAAAGATCAAATCTTTAAGTTCACGATCTAGAGAAAGTGGAAGTAAGTCTAGCAAAGTCAGCCCCTCTTTGTACGACGACTCGTCTCTGCGCGTGCGTAAAATCCACCTGCTTGCACGTCTCTGCACCTGTTCCACCTTAGCATTAAGAGAGGGTCTTAAGAGTGAGGATAAGCAGAGTCTTCCACATAAGATTTCTGGTTGTACTGACCCTCATTCCCAATGTATTTAAACCGTGGAGGAAAGCGAGTAACACGTATTGCGGTCAGTGATGGTTGGGCAAGGCAGTACATTGGTAAATTTACTCTTCGCGGGCTACTAAAAATGATATGGTCGATAAGTGTTTCACTGTCACTTGTTGTTCTGGAAGGTTTATTCATAAGTTGCGTTAAGTTGAACGAATACAGGATATCGAGGAACTGTCTAGCCATATGTGTGGATTTCAACTCATTAATGCTAAAGTCACGCAAGAGAACTAACACAATATTCCAGGAAGTTGCAAGATTACTAAACATGTTATCCGTTTCCAAAACCCATTTCGGAGTATCGAGTATTCGCGTTGATCTGAAAATTGTTCCAAGTATTAAGGAGTTAACTGTTCTTATTTTTACCACGGATTTCAATTCAAAGGTGTTCCAGATCGGGGTGCTTTTTTTTGACGACCTTTCCCCTCTTATATTTGATGCTTTATTTAATATATGCTCAAACACTACCACCTTTGATTCCATCTCTGTTTCTACATTATTGGATGTAGTCAGTGATTGAAACATGATTCAATAACATATGATTACTCTTGAGCCATGTTTCGCTTAGGGATACCACATCAAATTGGTATATCTGAACTGTCAACAACAACTCACTAATGTAGAATTCATACATTGGGTGTCCAAGTACATAACAGACAAATTTGATTTCCTGGCATTTAGTTCCTCCAACTGAGAATTAGGATTATATATCCACTATACATCTAAAGAGTCAAAATCCTTGGCATCAAAAAAAGGAAGTTCACTTACTCATTTAAGAGGACTAGAAGCTCGTTCGTGTTTTAGCTCCGCAGGTAAAATGTCAGTACAGTGAGTACGAGTCACGGAAAAACATTTCTCACACGACAATCTCTTGTGGGCATTCCATTAATTTTTACTGGAAGTCCAAACGAATGCTGGCTACATTAGCTATTAAATTAAAACACGGATATATCTGTGCTTTCACCTTACTAATTTACAGTAAAAGATAATCATAGCTAAAGGAAATTGTATCTGTTTTGAGTTAAAATTAATAAATAAGAGAGTACAATTGACATACGGTCTATGATATACGTCTAGTTAAATATTTTATGCAAGTTTAATTAAGCAATAGACCACACTTTCTATGGGTTTACCGGCGTGATAACCCACTTGGAAGGCTCGTGATTTACAAGTTTTTCGAGTGTTCTCCCAACATCCTAAGTGGTTTATTACGCCGGTAAACCCATAGGAAGTGTTGTCATTGCTTTTATAAAATAACTTTAAGTAAAACGCAAAATGTTTCAGTTTTCTATGAGTCTACCGACAAAATAAACCATAGGCTTTTAACCAATCAGAACGCGCGTACTATCTTAGTTATTTTATAAAACATAATAATTGTTCTGTTTTCTGATGTGGCTATTTTGAACGCCAGGGGCTTAGCGTGAGCATTTTGACAAGTACGCACACGGGTCCATGTCTCAAAAACTTCCAACAAAATAACTTTTTTGCTTTCCTTTAATACATTTTCCGGCAGTTTACAGGCTTGTTTACAATACAAAGTGTCGATATTAAAAAAGCTTTTAAAACGTTATTCTTTGTGATCTACTGCCGCTTAAAAATTGACCACTTAAAGGAGGATCAGTTGGAAGAATTACGGCGTGTGCCTGTTTGTGTAGATATTCCGTACACTAAGTCCTTTGCCAACTTTTGAAATTTTCCTTTATTTCGACAATGAGCACGGCAAAGGAATACACAGTTACAGCCAGCATTTATTAACTTTAGTTAACTTTCAGTTGTTAAGAATATCTCTAACGTTCGTCATTGAAAACAATACTACATCTGTCCGCTAGGAGTAAATTTCCTGCACAATTCCCGTTGATACCGCGCCACACGTGTACCTAATAGTTTGCTTCAGTTTGCCTGGACTAATTATCGTCGGCATGGTCGGGTTCATGATTTTCCAGTTGAGCGACATTAAAGTAGTCTTTGATAGACTTTCTTGACATTTATAGAGATACAAAACTAAAAACATCTACATCTATTTATTTACTCTTCCACGTTTTGGATCGGAAGCAAGCTCCTTATCTCTTGGTGGAAAGCCACGTTGGAGAGGATTAAGGACTGGGTTACGGCGATTATAAAGTACACTCTTTTTTTTTATAAGAATGTTGTTTTTCCGGCCCAGTCTGAATATTCTTATTTTTCTGCCGATTTTAGATTGAAAATATTCTTGTATTATTCTTAAATTATAGCTTGCTGTTTTTGTTTTAGCTAGGTTTTGTTATTCAAAAAGGAAAGAATTTGTCATAATACTTTTTTGCGGTTTAGTTTATGTCTTTTGTGCTGAATATTGTACATATGTATTACATGTACCGTTCATCGAACTGTCATTAGCGTTGAACATTTTGCTATAGCTACTGCAGATTTTTTCGTTTTGTTGGCTAGTTTCGCTGTTCAAAGAAAGGACTAATTTTATACGGTTAAGTCAAAAACATAAAATTGTATTGTATTTACAGATGTTTCAACACACAAAATTATATCTATCCTTTTCAAAATCTCAGCCTCGGCTTTATTCTTAAAATAGTCTTAAAATTTTGCAAATTTCAGCCTCGATATTCTTATAAAGTATATTCTTATAAAAAAAAAAGATTGTATATGAAAGACACATTTATCCAGCTTCTTAGACAGAACTGAAAGTAGGGGAATTCCTCTATTGTTAGACGAAATGTTCTTGGAACCTGACTCATGGACAGGGATGAGATTGGCACTGCCTTCCAGCTGGTCGGGAAACTTCTATCAGCTTGTGATTGGTTGAATAACCAGGCGAGTGGGTAAAGACTGACTAATTAGGCAATTGGGAGCTCGGTTATGCAATAGGGGTACCTCATAGTCAGTGCGTATTATGCTTTAATATTAAGTTTCTTTGATTTTTATGTAGAGATGATTTGTTCGAGAAATTTGGTAAAACCACTGTGGGCTCCTGACTTCAATAATTCCTCATTGGTATTTAATTTCGGTGATTCCGTGGTTTTGGCGAGCAAGTATCTCGTAGGGATTTCATGTTTCTCGATTTCAGTGGCCAAGTATGATGAAAAAAAGGGCTTTTATGTCACGATCCAAGCATTCTCTACCTCATTTTATTTTTCACAAATTGTTGACTTGAGAAAAAATCATACATAAACTGTAGCAAGGAAAACGCAGATTTAGATACGAGCTTTTAAGTGCATTACAACCCCGGATTATAACGCGGATACACATCAGAGAGAAAGAATCACGTCACGGCAAACAGCAATTGGTACCACATGACCAACTTTTCCCTTCACATTATAGACGGCGAGTGGTCGTACTTCTCTCTTCAGAGCCATGCACGAACAGTGAAAAAGTAAAATTGTGCAAATAAACCTACTTGTCCCTTGCAGTTTTCGCCACTCGCCCCTCGTGTACTATTGCTCTACTTTGACTTAAAAGAAATATGAGATCTTGCTCGTCGTCTAATTCGCCTTTGTTGTCTTTCACAGTTTATATGTACGAAAAAATAAGTAGATTCATGTTGGTCTCATTCAATCTTAGCCTGCGAGTAAGCTCTCCATTTAAGGAGTGGCGAAAAGTTTTCTTAAGGTCACGCGAGAGTTGCAGGCGCATAAAATACATTTTGGACAACTTTTATCTGCTCATTTCCTTATTCGAGGGGGAGTTGAAGAGACATTTCAGGTTAGCTTTTGACGTCAACATTATTCTAAATCTCTTCAAGGGAAGGGAAAGGGGATTCGGGCGCGCAAAAAGCTAGAGCAAGATAGATGATTAACTTGCTTAAGCGCGAAGTTGTGTGAATTGGTTTTAAAACGGAGAGGCCACGAGGCGTTTTTTTTTTCTCGTTTTTGCATACATTACCCTGGGTGCCAGAGACTTTTCTAGCGCGGTTTCCGGTTTCTGTCGAGTCTTTATGTGTCGGCCTTCGGCCAACAGCGAAAATTCCCGCCGCCGGCGCGAGAAAAACCTCTGGTACTCAGGGTATGCTAGACTACGAGTAGTCCCCCATTTTTTCACGCGCGCTCGCGTCTCGCTCACTCTACTATCCCTGAGGAAAAATGGGGGACTACTCGTAGCGTACATGTACCTAACGACTGAATGCCGCGTTGTGCTTGGGCAACCTGTGGTGTGCTATGATTATGCGCCACGTGATTGGTTGGTTTCAGATGACTTTCGGTCATAACGTGACAAGTCGGCCGTCTCGCCATGAAGACACGACGAAGCAGTGGCTGAAAGAGGTAAGGTTGTAAGATGCGTATCGCAATTTTTTTATATCATGGCTGAGAGAACGAAGCATATACATGCACAGTGCTCGTTTCGCTTCTTAGCGGAACGACATAAGACGTTAGTGAACCGGGCGACAACGTTTGCGAAACCATCGGTCACATGTTGATGCATTACATGCAACTTCGTTGCGTCTTCAGGGCAAACGCCTAGTATTTCAAGTCGTCAAGTTGTACGAGAGATACAAATTGCTTCTTAAGCTAGAAATACTTCCTACCTCAATCAACAGAAACAGAGAACGGACGCGCATCAAGCTCTTATCAAGCTTATGTCCACGTCAGTCTGTCAGATATCGGCTAGTGTTGAACCGCGACTCCTGAAAGCTGCAAAAAGCGTAGTTCCCATTTGTCTGTGCAGGTAAAAAGTTTAGAACTAATGTTGTGCCATCAGCGAAATTGAAGTGTTGAACCTCTGGCTTTCTATTTTGTTTTTACAGAACACGCGTGCATTATTATGCAGAAACAACAATCCTCCTGTCACCTGAGGGAAATTGCAGCTGACTTCATGTGAAAGAAAAAAGGGAAAAAGATTTTCGTGTACTTGAACCGGTAAGTAATTTTGTAGAGGAAAAATGCAATGGGAACAAGCCAACTGATGCAATTGAGTAGCAAATATAGAAATCTGAGCAAAGTTCAAAATTGGTCGTTAAAAGTTTAATCTGTAGCAGAGATCACGATTGACCTCAAATCAGACGCGAAAGCTCTGTATTTACGCTTATTGTATTCGTGTCGGGTAGTGTTTACATTCCCTCTTCAGATACCAAAATAAAATGCCTTTCCAGTTACATATGTTTTAAATTCAAAGCAGTTGTTGGTAATATTTTTTTGCTGAGATTTAGTTATGCACCAGTCATTTGAAACCCCCGGACCCCCCCCCCTCGGGCATTAGCGGGGCATTCACTTTTTATGCATGTGAGAGCCAGTGAACTCCCCGGTCCCTGGGGCAAAAGTGAATGGTGAACTCCCCCGCCCCCATATGTCCAACATACAAGGTACTCCCTTTCAAACGTCAACTAGTAGCAAGAGATGACATATAGGATGACAGCCGTGAAATTAACAACTTGCTTTCGCAGCAGCAATGGCAACACTTGCAACCCCTCGATAGACAAGAAAAGACAAGTATTTAAAGATTTCAGCGTCATCTTTCTATTTTACATCTTGATGTCACAAAAAGCAAGATCACAAAATTATAAATTATACCTATCGAATTTTACCAACCAAATGCAAAAAGCCCTATAAAAGAATGCGTAGGAAGCACGAAGTTGTATGGATCGAATTTCGCGTTGGCTGATCTGGCACGTGACTGAAAGCATGCGTGATCGGAATATAAAAACTTTTCATAAACCCCTTTTCATAGCTTTTTGGTCAATGTATCGAAATCCAAACAGAAGGGAAGTTATAGAAAAGTTATGCTCACTTTGATATCAAGCCAAAGAGAGCAAAAAAATGCATAGTTTAAGCTTTAAGTGTCGTTTCTAGCTGTCGATAGGTCAAGCCAGGTCAAGTGTTTATGAAGAATTCGCGAATAAGATGGTATCGGTGCATTAGATGCATTTTAAAGCATATTATAATTACAAATCTACATAATATCAGTGAAAATATGCCTACCTTTGTTCACCAAACTCTTCAAGTCATCGGCTATGACCGCTTTTTTTACGCCTCGATATTTAACTTTGCAAAACTTCGTCACGGTACGAAGCGATGAAAATGTATGCGGAATCATGCGGAATTAGTATGCGGCGCGAAAATGAAAACCGCTGACCATAAAGTGACTGCCCCGCTTA
The DNA here is from genome assembly GCF_958299795.1 of Porites lutea. Taxonomy (NCBI): domain Eukaryota; kingdom Metazoa; phylum Cnidaria; class Anthozoa; order Scleractinia; family Poritidae; genus Porites; species Porites lutea. The sequence continues at coordinate 18,225,726 of NC_133203.1, forward strand.
TCCCCCGGTCCGGGAGGCAAAGACCGTGACTTTTAGCGTATCCCCCGACTACCGGGGAACCAATATTTGGTGAACATGAAGTGAATGTCCCCGCAATACCCCGGTCATCCCCGAGGGGGGGGGTCCGGGGTTTCAAATGACTGGTGCATTACATCACTAAACAGGTGACCATTGCTCAGCTGTGTTATTCCTTCTGATAGGGTGCACACTTAGCAAAGCTGGTCAACAACTTATGTTCCTGAAAGCTGTCGGGAAAATTGTATTAAGATTGCGTCAATTGTTAGAATACTTGGCCACTTGGAAACAATATTAGAAGTGACTGCAGAATACGCGGCCACTTTGTAGCTATATCCCTTAAACAGTGGCAATGTGGTTATTAAGCTTAGTGGCATCACGGCTACCTGGGTATGAAGCTATGTGGCTACTTGGTCTCATAGCTTGGGAGTGAGGTATATCACTTGTGTACTGTGCTTCTTTCAGCTCGTGGCTTTAAGAACAAGGCACCATATTTTTTCGGTTTTGAAAGGCCACTTGGTTACAAGACACACCCCAAAATTTTAATGCCATTTTTGTAAGTTGACAAACCGAAAATAATTTAAGCCAAAATACCCGGCTATAGTGCGCAGCCATGATTTTTGGCGATGTTCATCTTAACTACAACAACATGTTTCCAATGATGCTGAGTACGGCTATTCACATTAAATTGCCCTATGCGAACAAAAGTGAAAAAGGTCACATCGGTACATGCATCGGTAGTATTAAGATAAAATCGATCGCTTAATGCATGAACCTGAACATTTTGTTAATTAACGGCCAAATCTGGTAAAGTTAACCCTTGTTTATCAAAATAATTGTGATAAAAGAGCTCTCACAGCTCTATTAATGGATTTGGGAGCTTCCTTGGGAAGATAAAGTCTGAAACAAGTGCAAGATCACTGTGTGGAAATGACTGAAAAAAACCTTAATCTTGGGTGAAGCACGTGCTAAAAAATTTGCCTGTTTACCAAGCATCAACATTCAGTTCAAAAAATGTTTGATGCCAGATGATAATTTCCCTTCAAATGCAAAACGATTCATTCATCGTTTAATACCAGCTTAAAAAGATGTAGAAGTCATTGAAAACCAATAACAAAGAAGAGGATGAGCAGCCAGAGCTTTTAGAGTCAAGAATTTGACTCCATTTTGTTTTGTTTCCCAAAGATGCTCGGTTATAAGTTATATGTATATTGTAGTACACTGGTTTTATCTTATGGGTGGATACAGGGTTGGTGGTTAGGTAGCAACTTGGGTGTGGCTGCCCAAACTTATTAGATACTTGTGACACAATTCTTTTTGCGTATGAGGCAATGAAAGCAAAAATTATTGACGACACGTCCAGCAAGAAACCAACCAATTTTGCACAGTGTTAAGGTACTACGTACGGCTAAAATGTAAAAAGTAACATGACCTTCATTTTCGGCTAGATCAAAACTCTTACATATATAATTACAATCCTAAAATATGATGGCTTGTTGTTGGCTGGTTTCTGAGAAACCGGGGTTGTAATTTGGTTGCGAAGGCCGCTATTTTTAGCCGCCATGTTTGATTTGCAGTAGCAAGAATCAGACAACGGATACTCAGAACATGCGCTGTGAAGATTTGTCAGCACGAAACCTCTAGGGGCTTGCGTGAATATTTCGGCCACTCCGCGTTTGACAGTTTGCTGGCAGGTAAGTGTCTCGATTTGAGATCCTTTTTGGTGTTATATCCAAGCCGCGGAAAGAGTGAGACACTGAGACATTGCATTCTTTCTAGAAATGGCTTCAATTAACCATGTGGAGGAGTTGATCGCACCATTGAAGGTTGCTTGTACCGAACTAGGGTAAGTGTTTACAAAATATCTGGAAAATATGGCCGCTTTGACCGAAATTCCTACTATTTGCAACATTTCCGAGTTATCCAAATCTCATTAAATTCTAACATCTTTTTTCTTTCTTTTCAGTTTTGATGAAATCCCAATGAAATTTAAAAATTTGTTGTTAGATGCCAGGACTCAAAGCTGTGAACTGGACGCAAGCGACAAGGACACGAGATCCTACATATACAGATCGCTGTATACGTTTTTGGTGGTAGGTAAAGTTTTTCTCCTTGTCCTGCTGTTCCCAGCACTCCAGTGGCTTTTTGTTAGAATTCTTCATCTCTGTTCTGGTTAGGAATTTATGATGTAAGGAGAAAGTAAGCATCATTTTAGTGAGGCATTGTATGTGAAAAGTGTGACATTTTTTAGCTTGTTTCCACGTGCGTTTCTGTGTCAAAGTGCTGATCGCTTATGTTATATTCATTCCATGGGTGTTAGAAGTAGATTATGCACCCCCCACTTATACTCGACATACCGATTTGAACCATTTCATCTTTATACCAAAATTTTAGTCCTACTTGTACACCACAAGTGGATGTAGTCCACACGATATCACGTCGTTTCACACAAAAGTCAATTCGCCCGGACTTAGGTCGTTCACCCGATGTATATTTGTTGTTCTTTAAGCCTTAACTCCGAGCGAAATGCCATCTGGCGAATTGACTTTCGAGCAAAACGACCACAATTCAGTCCACACAATGAGCATAGTTACCGGTACTTGTATGATGGTTTTTTACCCACAATAGGTTGGGTCAATTTTTGTTAGTTTGTAGCCTAGAAAAATGCTGTCAAAATACTTCCACATAAATGAGACTTGCCTGCACCAAAAGTGCTGTCGCACTGCAACAGCTGTATTTGATCATTTTATTTTTGTCTTTGTACTCTACCTATGTAGATCTTCCATTTTTATGTGCTGTTTGTTGTATTTTAGCGTGAAAGTGGTGTTGGGGATGGCAGCTCCCTACTGTATCCCCCGGTTGTAGTTGACGTGATACGAGGTGGAGGTGGCTAGTATTGGATATTTAACGAGGCCGCGAAGCGGCGAGGTAAATATCCACTATTATTAAAAACTGAATCATTGGATAATGCAATTCTAGCATTTTGATTGGCTTAGCCGTTATGGTATATGAGCTATTATACCATGCTCTCCATATATGGTCGGTGTACGTGTCAGTTTAAAATTGGAAGGTAGCTGAGATTTTTTTCGCAAAGGATAGAACGGCGCCCGAAGCAAATCGTTTTAATTCATTTCTTAGAATACTAGAAATGCAATTTCATCGAAAGAAAAAAGACAAAAACAAACAAAAAAGCCACAAGAGCTTGTTTGAAAGTTTGTCAAAAAACACATGAAAACACATGGAACTAAAGTACCTTGACCAGCTACCAAAGAAGACAAGTGTTGTTTCTTCATGATCGCGAAGCCATTCGCCGATCGAGTCACTCGCCGATAGATAACTGCGGCTTGTTTATCCGACGTCAAGAATATAAATCACAAGTAACCAGCTACAAATACAGCCTATGCAGCCAATCACTAGAGCAATCGAGGCGGCAGTATAGCTTCTTTTCTGGTTCAGCAAAACCAGCTTGTGGCTTCAAACAACTTCATAACAAGCGACCGAGGTAATAGTTTTTCTCCGTTGTTCTTACTTTTATAACTGCACTGAAAATCCAAATTCACACTAATTTCGACGGCTGTCACTTAAAAATTCTTTTCCTTCACATTATCTGCCAGGTTTTTTTAAGCTGTTCTGCTGTGTAAAATCCTAGAATTCCGATGAATTTTTAAAAAACTAATGTTCATCGCTACAATGTTTTGATTTTTCATTCATGAAGCCCAGGCGAGTCCGTTCGCGCGTTGACAGTTTTGATAGATGTGTGACATGTGAATAGCGGAAGTCCCTTGTCTTTTCCGGTTTGTTGTAGTCGGGGAGATTCAATGAGATTTTGTGGGCGTTTTTAATAAAACAATTATCCAACTCGCCCTCGTGGAATAATTGTTAAATAGCCACCGACACTGAGGTGAATAATTGTTTTAGTATACACTAAAACAGTGAGATAATTGAGCACAAAATGATGATTTTTAACTCATTTACTGCTGCCAACAATTACAGTTTTGGCGCGCGATGACCGAACGGCGGCAGTCGTCGCTTTTTCTTAGCGACAAATAAAACTTTTTAAGGCATTTGTTTAGCTCTTGCAGGGAAGTTTCTTCAAAAGGAGTTGTGAATTCTGTTTGTATTTAAAATAATTCTGTAAAAAAGATTATTAAATTTAGTTTTAAGCTTATTTATGAACAAGTCAACTAAATAATGTCACGCAAGACTTAAGCTTAATTTGCATTTGTAAACAAAATGCTTTTTCACTGGTTTTATCGATAAATTCAAGTAAAAAAGACAAAGCTTTACCTGTTAAAACTTCCAAACCGAACTTTGTCACCTTCTTCATGTATTTCGGAAATAGCTTGCTTGATTAGTTGTGAAATTTCTTAGTTTGTTACGGCAGCAAACCGGGAAAGCAATTTGCTTGCAACCTACGCGAGTTTGGCGTTGCTCGCTCAGAGGAACTGGAGGTGAATCAGTGAATAGTGCAGGATATTCACTGATTGAGTTACCAATCAGAGCTCGCAAAAAACACTATCCACTGTTTTAGTATATACTAAAAAAGACTATGCCCCCAAAAGTAAAAAGGTAGGGAAAATGGATTGTAATACAAATAAGTCAAAAAGAGTACCTTTTACTTTGTGTGCATGCATATAAGATTTCAGTCTCAGCACTACCTAATATCAGGATATATTTTAAGGTTTTAACTGCTCAATTTTATTGTTTCACAGAGAAGAAACTTCTATGAAGTCTCACTTAGAGAGCTTTTGGAGGTGTACAGAGAGGGCGATTTGAGGGAGGAATTTACTCGTCCAAGGGTAAGTTTTTTTTTTTGGCAAAAATTAATGTCAGCTTGGTTCCACTTCATCTTATGTAATATTTGCTAGTTTCAAACTCATTTTCCTACTACAAAACCATATTCAAGAAAAGGTGGAATTAAAATTTCTCCCCAGGATGAAAATGAACCAAAACATGTTCAGCCATCAAAAGTACAGAGATAACAGCCCTGAATGGGCCATTACCTTTTACCAATATTCTCCTGGTAAGTGTGTTTATATTCATTTTACTTATCTTTTGGACAGGAAAACCCAGATTCAGAAGTCAAGAAGAGGAAAATTTAATTTTTAATTTCACTTTAATTTGTTTCATGAAAATAAAATATTACAATTTTTAACTTCTCGTGCATGTATTACTGTACTGATATATTTCAATTCAAATATAATTTTTTTCAAGCAGTATTGATGCATTCAGTAGAAAAAAAAGGAATTGATATGTGAGAACAGATCTAGCAAAATAGAAGAAACTCAAAAAGAGACTATTGAGAATTATCCACTGCTCCCACAGGGAAAAAAACTTAGAGCAGCATGACACTATTGTCAATGTTTCTCAAATGCCTACTGTATGCATGAGCAATGAAAAGGCTTTACATCTAAACTAGTACAATTCTGTAAAGCATTGCCATTTTTTGATGCCTTGCCCCCCCCCACCTTCCCCTTTGAGAATTAAAATCATATTATTTGCCACTTTTAAAAATGCCATTGCTGCACATAAAGACCAAAACACTATGGGTTTATACAAATATATTATTAACAGTTACATTAAAATACTGCCTGTGACAAATAATTTGCCCTTGTCAGTCACTGATTTTTTTAATTTAATGGGCAGCACACACTTGACCTTCGCAAATGGTCTGTGCCACCACAGACACAAGCTTTAGTAGCTGCCTGAGTTTGTTGGATTTGTAAATTTTCCTCAACTGCCCTTGTAGCTTCTTCTTCATCGAGTTCCTCATCAGCTGTCTGGCCATTTGGTGGATGATTCTTTGACGTTTTGTGTATTGTCGTCTAAATAAAACACAATACAGAAAGCTTATTATTAGTTTGGATTGTTAGGGTCAGAAAAAAAAATTCTTGAACAATTCATTAACAAGCCTCCCTTGGCTTCATGGCCATCCCCATCTTACTAATGTTATACTTCTAAACAGTTTTGTTTTATATGGAGTCCTAAAAATTACACGTTGTCCACAGGGTGCAAAGAAAGTCAGTTTTTACAGCCTGCCATTCGGGCAAGCTGTAGCTAGCATGTACTAGCCCACAATTCATTTCAACTAGCCCCAAAACCTTTTTTGATTAGCAGCATTGATTACAATCCTTCTGTAATTTGAATTTCCCAAAAAAACAGCACTTGCCCATTGAACAAGTCAAGAACAGAAATCACTAGCCCAATAGCAAAATCCACTAGCCCCAGGCTATCGGACACGACTTTCTTTGCACGCTGGTCCAGCTGTTACTGGTACCCCAAACCAGTCAAAATGGACCTCCTAGGTCCTCCTAGCCTCGTTCTATCTACGAGGCTAGGGGTGCAAAAGCAAAGCTTTTTAAATCTCCTGAGACAAAATGGCTGCCACTCGACAAGGGTCCATTATCAGTCTTGTGACATTTGATATTTACTCAAGACATCCTACATGTCTAAAACTTCCTATAACAAAAATAATAATTTTACAGTAGGTAGAGTACTAATCCATGTGCAAAATTTTCAAATATATGTTACCTCTTTTGCTGTTCCTGTTACCGAAATGATTTTGCTGATGAGGAGTCAGCATCTTGCCAATTAACTGCAATAACCATTTCCTCCTCTTTAGCTTTGTTGAAACAAACCTCTGCCAAGTGCCCCTCAGCAGCTTTTGAAGTTCCCTCCCATAACTCAGAGTCACAAATATTGTTTGACCCTCTCATATAAGAATGCCCATAGTAAAGCGTACACCCTGTTAAAAAATTGATAACTACAAATGTACAGCACTGACTATGGTGTCCCCTTATCAGCCAACAGCCATCAGAGGTGGTAACTGCCTTCTTCCAGCTTCCAAGCGTTGAAGGGTTTTTCATTTTCATCTCATTTTTGCCCATTTCACATATTTGATCCAGGACAGTCTTAACAAATGGATGAGCAATTCTTATACTATGAAAGAAATTTTTATAAGCAAGGGTTTGTAGTCCCAAACCCAACCTCAAAACTTTATGGTAGATAGGGTATCCATGCCCCCAAATAAGAAAGCACAGGCCCAAGGCAAGAGACAAACAGTTCCTCCTCCTTTCTGTTAAGCAAACCATGCTACTAGCATAGTGAATACTATTTCCACAGCCACTGCATGCGATTCTGACTGTTATGGCCCCACCCAATCCCTTGTCCTCCATTCCAGTAGGTACTAGGATACCTGAAAAAACAAAAAACAAAACAAAAAACAGCAACAGATATGTACGGGAGAAATGTGGCCCTGGGGAACATCAAAGTGTAAAGTGTAGCAGGACACAAAGTGTATAGCCTATATTAAAATAAAAATTTATAGGGTTTGCAGTACATGCTGAAATAGAAACAGTAGTGTAGGGTCTCAAAATAAAGGATGTAATAAAGAATAAAAACAACAACAAAAACAATTCAATGCCATATAAGTTTTTTCATGCCTATGCAGCATAAATATTTGTCAGAAAGGAGAAAATTAAGTTTGAGAGTTTGTATTACATTACTTACCATTACAACCTGATGTTGAGCATTAGCGTATGTTGTTCACCTGGTCGAGAAGACTTTCCAACTGGTTGGTCATACCAACAAAGTACTTCAGGGGTAATTCAACAGCATGGACATCTGCATCCAGCTTCAATCTATAAGCAAATGAATAAAAGAACACTTTTCAAAACAAATGTCTTTTACCAACAATAAAGCTATCTGGATAACACGTAAACATAGGGACGATGTAAATGCAAAGCTACTATTGGAGATCGATCTAGCGTCACGGGGAATAAAAACTCGAATGAATATTATAGCTAAACACTGCTAAGCTAACCTCTTAGGCAACGGAGCATCAGATGAGTTTCCCAAACTGTCTTTTTTTACTGGAGTATCGCCAAACACGCTCGACAAAGCCTCTTCCTCCGTATCCGGGTGATAATCTTCGTCGGATTCACTGCTACGGCTTGGAGACATCGCAGAAGTTCCACAGTAGCATCAAATAAAGGAGACGAATTCTCCACGACTCTTCAAGTAGTCTGCAACATCCTTGGAAGACTTGAATCTTTTCTTCTCGGGAAGTGGAGAAAAAAACGCTGAAGACATCTCCCGCTGTTCTACGGTCCAGCCAGCTGTCTCCAGTTTTTCAAAATCCAGCGCGACTCTTGAGCCAACTCCCCCACTTGCACGGACGTCTTCAGCACATGCTCAGCGTGCCATTTTCTGCTTTCGCAGACTTCTTACAGAAAATTATTTACAGAAAAGTATATACAGATGAATATGAAAGTGACAATTTGAAATTAAGAAACAAAAGAAAGAGAAATATTCACAATATATTATGATACAAGCAAAATTTTGAACGATTGGAACTGAACGAAGACAAGTCGAAGGCAAGCAAGGATTCTCGAAATGTGGTTTTGCGAACACGCAAGTGGCTATGCACAATGAGAAAATGCACATTACAACCGCTGACAGAGTGGCTCGCCGTTATATTGTTTTCACCATTGCTAAGGAGTGTGCCTTTGTTTAGAATAGTTGACGTGTAACATGCTCTAAATACGTTATTTCTCCATTAAATGAATGTCCCACAAAGCTACGCGACTCCTGTTAAGCGAATTCAAGATGGGGGACAATATTTTCTGAATAAAATGAGCAAAAATTGATCGCGTTGTTAGCATAGTATGGCAAATATCTCAATTTCTCCGTTACCTTTAAACCTGTGCTACTGAAATTTTGTGGAGTTAACAAACACAAGTGAGGCTTTTATCATCTTCTTACCCGCCATAAATCGTGACTTTGCATCGAGTTTATGGTATGTCACGTGGCTGATTTCCAACAATTGAAATTTTCCGTCTAGGATTTACAATGACGTGGCGGGTAAAGCATATGTGTATCCAACTATTATGTTTATTTAATAGGGCAAAAGAGGATGGTTAATGAAGAAGGGGAAAGGAGAAAACTGAAAATATATAATTTTAAGTGATATTTTAAGGTGTCGATTTTCACACCTTTTTGACAAGACATCAATATTTTTCACTTCAAATTCGAATTCTACGATAATGAAAACTTGAAGATAGCATCCAGGTCAATTATTAAAAAGAGCTGAAATACTTCAAAAAAGGTCGCATTTTGGGTACATTTTAGCCGTACGTAGTACCTTAAAGATGTTACCTTGAAGAGTGAAGAAAACAAGTGTTAGATTTTGCAGAATTTTAAGTTACTTCTGAGTTGTTTTCTGTGAGCTTGTCATTAGCACACTGTTTTATTAGAGTGTCTGAGTTGTTAGATGTGTTAGCGATTGGCATTGGACACTGAATTTGATAATGACCTTTGTTAGCTGCAATGTTAAAACTTCTTGTAGTTTCCTTAATTTTTTGAATTGACAAACCAACTTGAGAATAACCAAATATTCTACAAATTGGTAGTGATGAGTTTCTCTCCACCTGAAAATTTCCGCTCGTTTTTAAACGTGCAGTTGCTGTTCACGCATATCATCACGTGTATCAGCAACTTTCGCAGAGGAAATATCAAAACATTGGTAAAAATGCAACTTGGTGTATGATAGCAAAATGACCTTAGGCCAATTTCTGAAAGAAAGTAGACTTGAATAATTTAACAAATTACTGCGGCCAGATATCAGACAACTGTGCTTTTGCTGAACAACATTTTTTGTAGGACTTCACATAAAAAAATTGCATTGGCAAAACATGTGTAATTTGAAACCAATTTTTCAAGCACTGTATTTGCATAATACACTATATGAAAGATATGGTTTTTGCCACTTTGATAGTCTTACTGGCTTAAACTTTAAAAGCAGCTCAATGAACTGGTAGGTTTCTAAATATGCAATGTAAATTTCTCTCAGTAGAGTTTGCTGACACGTTCGGTTGTTCAAATTGAAAAGAAGCAAAAAGCTACGTAAGTCCTTTTGGAATATTTCCAGTTGGCAGCATGAGAGGACAATTCATTTCAGCTTTAAACATTTAACATATCCTTCACTCACTTTAACCGAGATAAGCATTTTTCTTCCTTTGAATTTAGGCTAAATAAAATGGGTCAGCCTTTATTTGAATTAGATTGGGCGCATGGAAAGCTTGGCATCTGAACCTGGCTTAACAAAACCTGCAGGTAGTTACAAGCAAAGCTGCAATTCTAAAAGTTTTCTTCAAAGAGGTAGTTTTTAAGGTTGTGCAATGTATATACCATGACTTTATTAAAAGCATGTTTTGCACAAATACATAAATACCGATCCTCCACAAAGTGAAGTACACTCAATGGTAGACAGGTCGCAGATGTAAAAATTTGTTAGCAGGTTTGTCATGGTAAAGCTTTACCATTGATTCTTGAAATAAAAATAATTGCAGAAAACTAAAATTAGTTCTTGCAATAACAAAATTTACAATAGCTGGTTAGAATTGGCACAGTGTGGAGTGATAACAAAGTAGACATTCTCCCAAAGGAATGTGACTGATTGACACTGGTAATGCGAGCTAAAAGAACTTTAAATTCATGCCAAAATAACAAGTCTTTTTAGCCTGTTTCTGGGGTACATTCAGGGAAGGAGAAAGGAGTATGCTATAGAAGAAAATAACTCAAAGTAGCGATTTAAATAAATGAAGTAGATGAAATGCTGTAAACAAAATACATGTAGAAGCAACCCATCACCAAAACATGAATAATTTTAACTTTGAAGTTTTAGGAGATGTAAATTAATTACAGCTTCATATTACATAGTATTTGGTCCATTAAAATAGTTAGATAATAGCTGAGATTACTGAAACTATTTTTAGTTGAAAGGTTTTTAGATAAATTAAAATTGTACACTTTTCTGCACAAACAACCAAAAGAGAACAAAATGCTAAGAGGTAGTGAATGGTATAATGTTTACACAGTGAAACTAAATCATGTTAATCTCCTGGTAATCTGGTGTAGACAAATGAAGATTCCAGCGTAGTACATTGAAATATTTAAAAATGATACTCATTTGGTCTAACAACTCAAATCACTTTTAGCCCAGGTAGCACAAAATACTAATATTTGAACGTGTCTCAACAAAGCCACCCTGTACTCGCCTAACTAGCAGACAGGCTGTTATGTAAACTCGAGTATACTGAGTACACACACATTATAACAATTTGCATGTAAAATTTTACATGCAAATTTTCCTATTTTTTGGTCATTTTGGATTTGCCTGAAGGTTGATAAGACCAAAACAGACTTCTGCCGAATTGATCATGTGTGATTTTCACAAACCTCTTACAACTAAAAGTACAATGTTAGACAGACCAACCATAAGCTATTTAGATTCCACAATTATTTGTTTGAGCACTTGGTCAAACCAGCTAACCAAATGACTGGATTATCATTAGTGTATGTTTTCGCAAAGAAGGTCACATATTGTACAATGCATTGCTCAATCCCTACTTTTTATTACAGAAAAAACATGGCTTTCGTGGAGAACGTTTTTCCTGGTTTGCTCAGTAAATTTAGTTCTAACCGTCTTGTTAGGTGCTGCTTCATGCTGCTGTGGGAATGACAACTGCGGCTGTCCACCGGCTAATTTCTCTTCTATTGATGCCAATCGGAACGTTAAGTCTGCCTTTAGCCGTCCGCTTTGCTCAACCTTGTTGGCCACGTCTTTTTCGCTCGCTTTCTCGTCTGCCACCAGTTGATCCAGAATTACTGCATCCAGTGGAAGGATCTTCTCCAGTTGCTCTTTCAAGTTGGCTTGCCATTTCAATAGTTCTGCTTTCTTTCCACTGTCGTAGCTTTCCAAGCACTCGTCCACCTCAGGGAGAATATTCTTCACGTATACTATGTGACCTGCTCTCTTCTTTCTTTCGCTTGACATTTCTTATCCGGCTCGAAGGACCAGATGTCGGGGATTTCTTACGACCCCGCATGCTGGTACACTTAACAATCAAGAGGACTGTATACTTTTCGAATACAAACGGTTTATTACAATCTAGATCCAACAATCTAATACAAATGGTTTTTGCTTTTATGCAATATCTGGAAACATTTCTTGAGGAACAAAGTCAGCAGTAATCGTCAAATGCTTTAGGTAGGTTGTTGGTTAAATTGTGATCTATATTCACCCTTAGAGCAAAAATCTGTTGGCCACTGAATTGTAACAGCATCTTCTTTGACAAATATTGGATTGGCGCTAGACTGGATGCAGAACAGACTTGTATGGTGTGAAGCTTACAGAGAATTGATTTTTCGTGTTGGTGATTCCACATAGACCATGAGGACCTGACTGCATGAATGCGTTATAAGCAACCAGAGGACCTATGCAAAGGAGACATGCAGTTCTTATTGCATTGAACTAGGCTGCCCTTGGTCTTATCCATCAATAGGGAAACCAGTTTATTCAGGAACTGTTATAAGAGAAAAATGTCATTGTCTTCCCTCAAAAATCAGACAAAAATTGATGACTTTCATATTTTTACTAATATCTCTGCAGGTATTTACAGCAGTGTTTTAAGCTATATCCTATTTGAAAGGCGGATAAATTAGCTCTATAAAAAAACATTTTTTGCTCTCCAGACATTTGATACAGTTTTCCAAAAAAAATTCAAAGATGAAAAAATTACATAATTTATGCAAAAAATTCAAGATGGAGGCAGTGTAGTCCAAAATAAAGTGTCCTTACAGGATTTGTTAAAAATGAATTTCTGCTTTAATTCCAGGCCAACTGCAAGCCAAATCTTCCTTAAAAGAGGCAAACATACAATTTTTGACAATTTTTTTTAACACCTACTCATAGTAACAAAAATACCAAAAAAATTTTCCAAAACACTTTTTTGGGGGGCTGGGGTGTAAAAGTTATATCAAAATGATACAAAAAGCCCTTCTAAACCCCTAACAACCCACAGTGTCAGGATTTTGATTTTTTTTTTTACAATAAATGACTAAAAATGCCAGATAAAAAAGTGGGAAAAAATTTTTTGAAAAAAACCCACCACCATCAGCATCTGGCAGGCTACAGAAAAGGTTGTTGAATGTATTCTACAAATAAGAAAATAGATATATTTAATTGCTGCGGAGCGACCGTAGGGAGTGAGCAGCAACATAATCAGGATTTAAAGGAAATATATAAGGTGGGACGAATTCTCGAATTCATCACTTTTCACCACAATGCATTGCATTTAACCACACTTTTTACCACAATGCATTGCATTTAACTAGAGTGCATTATGCCAGGAACAACTCAAATAAAAACACGGGGAAGTTCAGTGGGTGAGAGAGTGCATTGTTCGCTGCCCAGACTCAGAGTTTTCTTAGTGGCAAATTTTCTACAGCACGGTTAAAGGTCTTACCAAATTTAAGACACGCAGGAGTCTTTCAGATGAGTACGATGGTTAACTTGGGGATTGGATTTCAATTCAAGAGCCTTTGACTCATTCGGGTGTTAAACCTGATGAGATGAGCATTTGCCCTTCGACTCCGCAACACCGGGGATATACAAATTCCATCTTGCTAGAAGGTGATGTGAAAGTGAGAAAATGTCATGCAATGCTATTCTTAAGAACCTGTATGAGCCGAAAATGGATGTCATTTTGACCATTCGCTTCAAAACAAAACATGTGTTTTTTGTCCTACTTTGCAGACGAGGACGTGTATCGGCGTTTTCAAAAGCATAATTATGTTCTTTCATTTATTCATTGTCATGCAATATGCGTTTACATTGTTTTTTTACTGTTAATAGCTCGGTTAATGCGGCTGGTGATCATCTTGCCGGCCGAAGTTTCATTTTTTTTCTGTGGTGTAGTGGTTAGGTGTAGTTGCGCCGAGCCGAAGGTGCAGGGTTCGAGTCCTACTGAACTATTTTTTTTCTTCTTTCTTTTTTTTTTTCCGTTTCCACGAGTTCTTTCTATAGACTGATGGTAATTATTCTAGTACTTTCCAACATGTAAATGCAGCATTCAATGTCATTTTCGATTCTTTTATGTCTCACTGCCTAACTAATGCCAGTATCGACAGAATGTGTTGCAGCATTACTATCTTTTAGATACTCTAGTATATATAATGATCAATAGTAGTAAGATTTCAATTCAATGTTTTATTGCGACAACGCTGTTTCGTGTGGTCAAAGAATGGCCTCACTCATCAGGCAATATTCACAAATGACCGTTAAATTACAAGAACTGGCAATAAAAGCTAACTTGGGGTTGCTATGGTATTTACAAATAGTTGCTATAGTAAAAGCGAAGTTATGGTTGCTATGAGATATAAAAACAGTTAAAAAATAGTTGCTACGTGACATTTAGTACTGCCGATGAAAGGCGTAGTAAGGTGATAAAATAAATCGTGTGTGGCAGACAGATTGCGTTACTTGACAACAAAGTTTTTGAGTAGGTATCTGGTTCTGTGTGGGCAAAAGCTTGCTAGTTCATTACGCTTGTTTAGACTGCACAAATTTTTATTACAGATGATTACATATTTCTCAAATAGGCACAAATTACATTTGTCTCCACTTGATGGTGAAAGGTTTGTTGTTGTCATTGAGTGTCCAAATGTGTTTAGATAGTTCAGTTTCGTTTATCTTGCTTTTGTGTCGAAAGGATGCTGTATGATTCCTGTAGCGTTCTTTGAAATTTGTGGCGAGGCCCACGTATGAGTCTGATGATGTTTGTGTTGTGACTGTGGCTTGGTAAATGACATTTTGTGTGAGGCATTTTCCGTCCAGTGGGCACTGGTCTTTTTTTCTAAAGTTGCATTCTTTGTCATTTGTTTGTGTTTATGACTGGTAGAAATTTGATAGCCCTGCCTTGTTGTATGATGAGATGATGCTCTTAATGTTAGCCATGCAGGAGTAGCTGAGCTTTAGCGTGTGTTTGTTAAAGATCTTGTGCAGGGGGTGTTCATTTGGGAAGCATCTGTTTATGATGTTTATGAACTTTCTTCCCAGGTTAGTTTTCAGGTTAGCGTTCCATGGGGGATTGTACCAAATGACTGTTCTTTTGTGATTTCTGTTGCATGTTGGCTGTGGGTTGTATGCAAGCTTGTTGCTGCGGAGCGACCGAAGGGAGCGAGCAGCAACATAATCAGGATTTAAAGGAAATATATAAGGGGCGACGAATTCTCGAATTCATCACTTTTTACCACAATGCATTGCATTTGACCACACTTTTTACCACAATGCATTGCATTTAACCAGAGTGCATTGCGCCACGAACAACTCAAATAAAAACACGGGGAAGTTCGGTGGAGAGTGCATCGTTCGCTGCTCAGACTAAGAGTTCTCTTTGTGGCAAATTTTCTACAGCACGGTTAGAGGTCTTACCAAATTTTAAGACACGCAGGAGTCTTTCAGATGAGTACGATGGTTAACTTGGGGATTGGATTTCAATTCAAGAGCCTTTTTTGACTCAAGAGCCTTTTTTGCTCTTCGACTCTGCAACACGGGGGATATACAAATTCCAGCTTTCTAGAAGGTAATGTGAAAGTGAGAAAATGTCATGCAATGCTATTCTTAAGAAACTGTATGAGCCGAAAATGGATATGATTTTGACCATTCGCTTCAAAATAACAGCGGAAATCGAGATAACAAAACATATGTTTTGTGTCCTACTTTGCAGACGAGGACGTGTATCGGCGTTTTGAAAGGCATAATTATGTTCTTTCATTCATTCATTGCCATGGAATATGCGTTTACATTGTTTTTTCACTGTTAATAGCTCGGTTAATGCGGCTGGCGATCATCTTGCCGGCGGAAGTTTCATCGAAAAGGAATAAAATGAAAGACTTTTCCTAACGATTATGTAATCAGCCTCCGTGGTGTAGTGGTTAGGTGTAGTCGCATCGAGTCGAAGGTGCCGGGTTCGAGTCCTACCGAATTATTTCTTCCCAGTTTCTTTTTTTTTCCGTTTTTTGTGTTGTTGTTTTCTTTAAATAGCTAAATAACTGTTACTTAATAAAGTGCAACAAGCAGCAAGAAAAGTATTGTGTTTCCAGAGAAAATATTGTGCACCGTATATTAAATATATGGATAAACAATCTGAATTTCTATTATTTCCTACAATTTACTGTGGGAAAACCAGAGTTGATAACCACACGATCATTTTCTAAACAACGTTCCCACGAGTTTTTTCTATAGACTGATAGTAATTATTCTAGTACTTTCCAACATGTAAATAGGACATTCAATGTCATTTTTGATTCTTTTAAGTCTCACTGCCTAACTAATGCCAGTATCAACAGAATGTGCTGCAGCATTACTATCTTTTAGATACCCTAGTATATATAAACTTGTGGTGTTTATGTATTTAAAGGGGTGTTGTCTCAAACTCATGTAAAGTGATTCAGATACTTAGATAATCCCTGATGTAATACAATGATGATGCAAAAAGCCCTTCTAATCCCCTAACAATCCACAGTGTATAGTGATAGGACTTTGATAATTTTTTGAAAAACAAAAAAAAAGACCAGAAATACCAGAATTAAAAAAATTAGAAAAAAAGTTTGGAAGTAAAAAAAACCTGCCACCCCTGCCAGCATTTGGCAGGCTACTGAAAAGGTGGTTGAACGTATTCTACAATAAAGAAAAAAATTGCAATATATAATATATTTAGATTTATATATTTGTGATGTTTACAAATTTAAAGGGTGTTGTGTCATAAGCTCATTTAAAATGATACAAATACTCAGATACTCCTGATGTAATGCAATGCCCTCTGCATTTACCTATAAAGAAACAAAACCAAGCTTTAGAAAATCTCACATAAAAGTAAATCATTTTGTTTTAGACCACACTTACAAGTAATATGCTTTTTTTTTCTACTTACCTTTTTTTTCAATTTCATCTAAGACACTGTCTAAACAATGCATCATAGTGCTGTTTACCCTGAAATTGTGGTGCAGCTCAATAGGAATAAACCTTTCTTTGCACCTTTTCCTGTTTGTAACAAACAGCACAGGTGTTCTTGTTCTTTGAGCGTGGTGCGAATAGCGTAATTGAAGCAGCTTGTTTTGATGCAAAAGTCCAATTATAGGCATGCAGTACGTGCTAACGTAAACAAGGCAAGTAAACAAGCGAAGTGAGGCAAATGTCTGCCATGCAAACGTCATTCAACACTACATATTCTCCTTCATCGTTTTCGCAAAGTAAACCAAAATTCATAAAACGTGTCTTTGGAATCTCACGCAAAATGTAGTTTTTTAAAACCCTCAACACTCCCAGGCGGATTCATATTAAAAACTCTTCTAGTATCTCCAATTTGAACTTAAATTTGCATCACCATGTTGACACATGCAGACTTTGAAAACAGAATACGCTCCCATGAAAAAACCTGAAAACTTAGAATTAAACTTACAATCTATGTTAATGTTAACAGAATTGCCAGAAATGGTTACAGTGTTTGAGCAATTTTTCCAGCTTGAATACAGTGTAAGTTACAATGTATGCTTATAACATGCACGGTGATGCTAGAATTGAGGGTTATCACTACTGTATGCCCCTTGAAACACTCTCGGCTCTGAACTACAACTCATTCATTTTAACTGTGGGAATTATTGGTGTGGATTCTCATGCTAGAGATATATATGGTAACAGTCATAGTCAATGCCCGACTCTTCCACAACCAAAACCTGCCGATGCCTAAATTAGTACAATATTTTCAGAGTCTATATACATGTAGGAATGAGACCACCTGTCACAAGCATCTGTTAGAAGACATTCTCTTCACAACTCAATATATACAGTACCACAAGAGAAGGGTAAAGCAATATGTTTTTTATCTCTCACCTATATTTCGACCATGTTAAACGGCCCTCATCAGGGTGAATGGCTGTTATAAGCATTACACACCAAAAACGAACGAACAAATTTGAAAATTTGCACACGCCACAAAGGAAGATAAACACGTGTGAGCTTTTACTGGATGCAAGACCTAGTCCCCCTATTCTGGCTGTAAAAGAAATCACTTATATTCAAGCCCTGAGGCTGAATACATGTGGGAATGAGGATATATATGAGCTTCGAGGTGTACATATTGCCAACTTTGAAGTTGATCTTTGTTCAAGCAGTGTTAAATACTGTAGTATATCAAATGTTAATAGTTTATACCAATGTTCTTGTAAACTGTGCTGTGCCAGTTTATGCAATGTGTTACTCCGTTATTAATCCATGTGGATACTGGACTCAGGAACTTTGTCTGCTCTTGCTAGTAATGGGAATACACTGTACCATGTGATGGGTGTGAAAAGAAATATTATGCCAGTTGATCTTCCCAAAACTGAGAGTGTCAGTGGAGCCGAGATAAGCCGTACTGTTTGTGCTGCTGGTGTCCTATGTTGCAATTTCGCCGAGAGCAAATCTGTGTTGAAGATGTGCATTTCAAAACATTGTCATGAAGTGACAGGATTTTTGTTGTGGATTGGAACATACTGTATAAGCTGTTTAGTTCAGCAAAGAAGTAGAGTAAAGGATTTATCTCTTCTTGTGGGATATGATGACAGGTCTTTTGATCTCTGGATGCCTGGCCTTATGGTCTAAAAACAAATTTAATTACTGTATTTACAACAGCAATCTCAGTAAGATGAGAAAGCATAGTTTTCCACCATCGCACACATTTGTGCTGGATGTTAAATGCGGTGAGGATCTGGTCTGACCGGTCAACTGCATTCATTTTCAGGTTTTAAGTCTGAAAAATTTGAGGCTGTCGAACAACTCTTTCTGTTGATATTCCAGCATTCCTTACTTGCCGGGACACCTGGACGTGGTCATTAGCATTGCACACAGTTCTAATCATGGACGCGACCTTATTATCTACCCACTAAAAAAACTAAATAGAGAGGGTCCCTCACCCAGGGAATTGAATTACTCTTTACAGTGATGATGAAATAATACTGACCTGAAAGAATCTCATTCACTTCTGCAACCAGGGGTGCAGCTGGGGAAGCAGCTGAAGCAACAGGAGGTGCGTGAAGACAATGATTTATTAATTTATTGGTGGTTAAATTTTCAGTAAGTGGGCATCTAACAAATGTGACACTATGGTGTGGCCCATTTGCATTAAATGAAAGTTAATTTAAATTGTTTAATTTGGGATGAGGAGTTTTAACTAATGTCTCTGATAAGAAAACTGGCTTAACTCAATAATCACCTTTCTGTGACTCTGCCCAACTGGTGGAGGCAATGGCCCTCAGAAATGTGGACTTATAATTCTGGTCTGTGGGAGGTGTGTGCTGCCTTTGTTCAAGGGGATGAGTAGCAGTGCAATTGAACACATGAAGTGTGGCAGCTATATGCAGTTTTGGTTTTTGGTAAGCCTTCTCCTTCCTTCATTGCATCATTAACTTCAGCAATGAACCTCTTCTCTTCATTGAGTGTCTTGAGGTTGTCATTGCCTTCTTGGGTGAGTTTCAAAGTTGAGCAGGAAGTATGCAATCAGCAATTTGGATTAACATATTGTGGCAGTTTTAGAGTGTGCTTCCTTGTAAGGTTTCCACTGCTTGACACATGGCCATCTCAAAGATCTGATAAGAAACTCACTTGACCATTTTGGTGTTACACCAACCAACAGTTTCCACACATGATGATGTTTGGAGTTTGAACATGTGTCTGATTGTGCCAACATAGCTGAAGGTGATTGAATAAACAGTTCTGTACAGGTTTAAATTATCCTTGTTGAAAATCTGTTTTTTCTTTTTTACATAAGCTCCTGGGAGGAAAATGGAAATGAGTCTTTGAGCTTGTAGTGAAGACAGTTTGTCTATGTGATACACATTCTAGACACAAAGCTAATGTTTATGCCAAATCTATCAGAAAGGTCTTGAACAAACAAGCCAGTGTTCAGTCCTATCAACACAAAGAAAGTTACCCAGTGGAATTTGTTTCGTTGAAGGTCTGTTTTTTCCTGGCTTTCTTTAAACATCTTTGTTTGATGCACTCGAAGAAGCTGATTAATGCTTCATAGTTTTGTAAACCAGTGTAAAACATGATTGCACTTTTATCATGTTTGATCTTGTCTAGTAGAAATAGACATCCCACAAGAATTGAAATATTTTCCTACCCTTCCTTAAGTCTCCCTTCACTGCTGGATAATTTGGTTTCCAATGCAACCATTTTGGCTCCTAGATCATGAAGGACATTATGCTTATTGTATAGCCCATATATCAGTCTAAATAATTAGCAGTCTGATCAGGATTGTTTTTTTCTAGCCAGTAAAGTTATGTTAAGAGAATAAAGTTTAGGAATTAGGGTTTAAAAGGACCCATAATAACTGGTTACTGGTCAAACAGTTGATGTGATAGTTGCTATTTAGACAAAAACCTACCTCTCTTCCTTTTAACTCCCAGCAAGCAGAGTTCTTTATGGTTTCTCTTCACGAATATGTGTGAAAAGTGGGAGGTGCATCACATCGCTTGAAAAAAGTAGAAGTGCCTAGGATGTATCTTGAAATGGAGAATGTTATCAATTCCCTTTAGTATAAGCCACAATAGGCTCAAAATGGTCAGTGTTGGAAGCAGAGCCATGTGTTCTTTCTAGCAAGGAACCTGCACCAAACAGGGATTTCATTAATTTCAGAAGTCGGTGTATATTAGGACATAGGCAGGCAGCTATGACTTTCAAGGGCCTTTGGTCCCATCCTCAAGGGTGGTCATGGGGAAGCCCCCCCCCCCCCCCCCCAGAAAATTTTGACATCTGGAAACCCGGAAACGCAATTTCCAGCATTCTGGAGCCCAAAACTTAGTGCTAAAGATCCCAAGATTAAGAGCTAAAAATGGCAGTTCCCGCTAATTTTCCTGTATTTATCAAATTTTTTTACCGTTTTATTGATGATAATTACAAAAATCACAAATAACAATAATTAAAAAAAGTAGACACAATTTATCAGATTATGTCATTATCTACTGTCAAATCATGGTAATTCCTAGGGGGGTGTAACCCATTTTTAAAAATTAATAGAATCACAACTGTAGGTGCTGTATAGTAGCCATCCTAATAATATTTTTATTATTGTTCAAAGCTAAGTTAAAATTCATTTGAATGAAACTACAAATACAACTGCTGATTATGGGAGGGTAAAAGTTTGATAAAATTAAACCCTCAGAAAGTCCTATTCTTTGACAAAATCGGACTCATAAGCAGAGTCCCCAGAGCTATCATAAGTGCATCTGGCTGGGGTAGGTTCATTTCTTTTAAAGCTGCATTGACTTCTAGTTCTTCTTGCAACATTTCATCTTTTGACTGTTCCATTTCTTCATCCTCTAAACTGATAATCTGTGTCTGCTGTTGTATGGAGATCAACTTGTACTGAGACATCAGAAAATGTTACCCTCTCAGCTTCCTTTCCTTTTGCAATTTTCTGTCTTGGCTTGATCTTCATCCACTCGTTTACTGTGGCTTTATTAAGCTGATCAGCTTCCTTGACATCAGGGCCATTAAGGTCTACCTCAACGACAGTAGCTCTGATTCCTGTCAAACCCCTGTGAGACTCGACTGCCTGCTTCATGTCCTCTGCAGTTAGAACATCATGTTTTTCGTTTACCCACCTTTTGATGTGGGCCTTCATTGAGGCTATCTTACAATCACAGATATCCCTGCTTGCTTGGGGGTCACTGAAGTTGTAGTGGACGACTTTTATACCAGAATGCCCACTGACCTCTGGCAAGCTAAGAAGAAGTGCTCTGTTCTTGGAACAGCCAGCATTATCTGAGCATAGAAAGCATTGCTTGAGAGTTAGATACTCTTCTTTTAGAGTTTTTAGAAGATGTTCAATGATGGATATAATAGCAAAGCTGTTTCCATTGCATGTATTGAAAAGGTGAACAAAACATTCAACTTTAAATTTCTCGGCAGTCGACTTAGTAATAACAGCACTAACGTGCCAACTTTGACCATGCTTACCAAAAAACCCACTCATTTGTTCACGGAAATGATGGGATAAAAATTTCATTGCCCAGTCCATTACTATTAAGCAACTTTCTTCATTGAGCTGGTCGAGTACATCCTGTTTTGCCTCTTTTTGGTTGACGGAGTGTAAAAGGTGTGCCTTCCAGGCATTAATGTCCTGAACACATTCTTTGTAATCAAACATCATTCTCACTTTTCTTCATTGATACCAAAGTTCTCTAATTCTTGCAACACCTCAGTGATCACATTTTCCAAGGCATCACATCTTTCACAGTTGTTTTCGTGATTGTGGTTACACTCTCTGGACGGGTAATAAATTTGAGGAGGTGGTCCACTTTTGCAGCGTCAATTTTTGTGCGGAAGATTGGCTGTTCTGGGATGGACTGGCCCTGACCTGTGTGGATCACATGTTACCGCGTGTGGTCAATGGGCCATTTTGAAAGCCTGGGAATCATTTGCTGGAGTTCAGCACAGCTAAAATCATTTGCAAAGAGCGTCAAAATCTGTCTCTTAGTCTGTCTCTGATTCAGCCTCATTATGAACTTTAACTAAAGCATCAATAATCATAGAATAATTATTGAATGATTTTATTTTTGGGGAGCTCCCAGGATTTGGACTATCTAACAAAATTGGGGCTTTACGCAGAGTGCTCCATGTCTGGTTTTCTTGACCAGGACACATGACGAAAAGCATACTAGTAACTGCTTCAGTAGTCTTCTGTATGTAGTAGCGTGTTGGGTATTTGGGATATCATCCCAGGAAGTGTTAAGGGTGGACAATAAGGGGCTGTGCCAACCACTCACGATACTTCAGCAGCCTCATTAAAAAATAATTAAAAACAATTGCTGATCCCCAAAAGGGTAAGTGCAAACAGGACCCTAGACCCATGCAAGGCACTGCCGTGTTGTTACTTACAATTACAATTTCAATTTCAATGCTGTTAAATAGCTCATTTACCATTGAAAAAAAATTAATTCAAACCTTGATATATATTAACAAGAGTAAATAAAAAAGCACAAGAAAGTGGATGTGCACAGTCACTTTGACCTGTGACAGGGACAGGTCATCACTAATGTGCTCGTCCAAGATCTTTCCACCTAACCGGAGTGGTGAACATAGTTTTATAAACAAACTGCTTAAAAGACTGTGTCCTAGATAAAATCTACTAGGGGACTAAAGTGAACAAACAAAATATCATAACTTAGTAATACAATTAAAATAGGAAACCTTAAAAGTACTGGTTCTGCAAAGAGGAGTTTTAAGACTGAAAGGATTACTTTGTCTGGTGTCTTTCACCTCTGCCTGGTTTTCTCAGACAATGATTCTTAAATTGATTATTTCGCGTTTCGCCTTCGTAGAGTAGATCTCGTAGCTTGGGTGTAAGACTTTCATTGATGTATAGCTTGTTATTATGCAGAAAGCTTAAGTCCTTAGCAGTCTTGGTGCTAAATTTGCGCTTGCATTGTAAAGTCTGTCTCTCATATCTCTTCGGCAGAATTTCACAATGATTGGAGGAATGGTTCCTTCCCTTGACAGCAGTCGATGACTGGTGGAAATGTCGTCATCTTGAACAGGGTGCTCAGGATTGACAAATTGTGGAACCTTGAGGACGATCTGATGTGTTGCTTCATCTTCTAATACTGGGATTCCATGAAAGTCTAACATACAGCTGTACCACGTCAAAGGTACTGCTTATGCTTTCTACCTCCTGTTCATTTGCAATGATGTTGTTGTCCAGTTCGTCAACTCATGTTTGCAGACTTTTGTCTTCCTTGTGAAGCTCAATGTTCTCCTCCTTTAGTTCTTTGATTGATTTGAATGCTTGATCGAAGTTCGTGCTCATAAGGCCTTGGCTCTTTTTAATTTTGTTGATTTCTTGCTTATATAATTTATAGTGCCTTAGCATCAGATCAGTGAGTAGGTCAGAGTGTTGTCTAATGTGGTGGTCTATTAGATCTTCATGGCTTTCACGCCATTTAGTTGGAGACGACATATTGCTTTCACCTTTGGTTTCCTCGGTTTCCTGAATTACGACTTGGCTTTATTCTTTGCTTTTGGAGGCATGGCCCTTCTGAGTCTTTACAACAACAGCACAGTGAGAGGCACGTCAAGTGTATCTTTACAGAGACAAGTCTGCTGATCTGAAGAGGAAAGCTTTTGATTGTTCTAGTGTGCAAGTGAGAGCAAGCTCTTCCCTTTTCTCAAGCAATTTATGTCTGATCTACATTTGCACAGGCAGCATCTCTCATCGAATGTTCAAAAGCTGCCCCCAAATTGCAATCTTTTCCTTTTTTCAATTTAGTTACAAGCTGAAAACAGTCTCTCACCTGGCCGATGTTGGAGTCGGTGAATTTTTATGGCAAGCAAAAGCAAAGTTTTGACTTTGGGAAAGGAAATACCCATTCAATGCTGTGACACCTGGGTGGTAGTCAGTTGCTTCGCTGGTGTCTACAAGAGTAGAGAAGATTTGTTGTACATCTGGGTCAGCTCCATTGGAGTAGCAGTAGAGTCAGTGTCACTTGACAAGCGACCGTGAAAAACTGAGGTCTGCAAACGCTAAATATCATTATTTTTATTTTTCTCATAAAATAAATAAAGGAGACTTACCTTTGATGTATTCCTGTGTTTTTTGGTGTGAATTCATCGATTTAGTCGGTTTTTTTGGGCTGTTATATTGTGTGAGCCCTGTCACTCTCTTCATAATATGAAGCAAAGGCAGCACAGAAAAAAACAACCAATGGTCTGGACCTTGTCTACTCGAAGACAGTTTGCAGCCCAAAAACCCATCGAATTGCAGATTTTTTTGACCTGAGGCATAGTTCTATCATCGCTACACCATAGTAAACATTCAAAAACAAAATAGCCACACGCAAGTTGCTGGAAATGAGCATTTTCTTGTGCCATGCCAAAATACATTTTTTCTCCAGACGCTGTGATTTTGAGAGTGGACACGGCGTTGGTACGAGGTCAAGTATTCCTCGACTGAGGGTCAACAGTCAACAAAGAAAACCTGTTGTGGTTTTTTGTTTTTTCATGTGGTGTATATTATGATTTTAACATTTTGTGTTTTAAGAATTTTCCAAAATATAAGGGAATAGCAGATTATTGCCCACAGTTATGGAACACGAATCTAATTTATCACGCTGTTGTCGTGTGTCGACTAACAAAAACTCAGTTTTATCATCATTTATCATCAACCAATCTTGAATCATCCATTTCCTCCCCGCGTCAGTGCACTTTTCCATAGCTTGTATAGCATCAGCTTGAGCAGTGTTGCCAAGTGGTTTAAAACTCAGATACAGCTGCGTATCTTCAGCGAAACAGGGAGCATCGGGAAGATAATGTTCCACGATCTTAAACAGCTTGGACGCATATATTATGAATAGCAAAGGCCCTAAACATGAGCCTTGGGGTACCCTGCAGTTCAAGTCAAAAGGACGAGAAAGAACTTCATGTAGAGAAACGCGCTGACTTCTATCAGACAAGTACGATCTAAACCAATTCAGAGCAGTCCCACGTATGCCAACCTCGTCAGATAGCCTCTCTAAAAGTATTCGATGATCAACAGTGTCAAAGGCAGCACTGAGATCCAATAAAATTAACATAGTGACATGTTGAGAGTTCATCTTTAACAAAATATCGTTCATCACCTTGATAAGTGCAGTTTCAGTGCTATGGAATTGCCTGTAAGAAGATTTGAAGCGCAGGAAAAATAGCATTTGAAACCATGTGATCATAAACTTGATTAAAAACGACTTTTTCAGTCAACTTGGATACGTATTGTAAGTTACTAACTGGTCTGTAATTTTTGTACAGCAAATCCAATCCAGGTTTCTTCAAGATAGGATTAATAAGCCCACATTTCCAATCATCCTCAAATTCTCCAGAATTAAGAGACAGGTCGACCATTTTAGTAATGACTGGTAATAGCACATCTGCACAGCTGATTACCATAGGTGTTGACAATGGATCAAACATACAGCTTTTCTTCGGAGAGCAGCCAATCAACTTACTAACTGCACTTTCAGTTAAAGGGATAAAGCTGTCCAGTGTTCTAGTTGGTAACGTCAGATCAACTCATTCTTGCTCTAATATCTAGGCTTGGTCTTACTTTGCTCTACAAAATTGGAAAGACAGTCTAGCCGTGTCTTTATCAGGTATAAAGACACTCGTTAAACACTAATTTCTTTTGTTTTTCCTTTATGAATTATTAATGAGTTTTGAAATACCATGTACAATGTCAGGAGTCACTCGATAAAATCTCAATTTCATTAATATCTTCATTGTTTTAACATTAGAGTCACCCTCACTGGCCATAAAATATCGGAGCCAATCAATAAGTAGGCAATTCATGGCACGGGACAGAACAGGCAGAACATAACAGAAACTGTTACCTTCAAAAGAAATCAAATCATTGCATACTCTAGAGTGGGGCGTATGATTCAGAACAAATAATTCATAACTTTATTTTAGACCTTGACTTAACAACAGTTTTGATTCCATAGACCTTTCGCTTCTGTTTTAGTTCTGTGTCTTGAAAAAGCAGTTAATCTACCCAACATTGACGAGAATATCAAAGCAACTCAAGAAGAGAGAGAGGCATTAAATATGCAACAACGTAAAACACAAAGTGATATGCGTGGCAAGGAGTTAAGTGGTTCACTTAAGGATTTTGTCTACCTACTCTAAAGTTAGAGCCACCACACTTTTGTTCCAGAAAACTAAAATAATGTCAATGATAAATATTAGATTATTTAAATATTTTATCGAATTAAGCATCTCCGTTTCATGTCATCGCGTAAAAGTCACATAACAAATACAAAAAAACTCAACAAAGAATTTTCGGAAAAAAAATTAACTAAGACTTGCACAATAAAAGCTTAATTGATTCAGTTACAAGAAGAAATATTGTTGTCCCTTTTGTTTGGTAAAAGGGACAGTAGACTCTATTCAGCAGTTGCATTCTTGGATAACCTCCGTTAACAACCTAATAAGGTCTGCCTTTCTATCTTTTACTCGGAAAGGTACTTCAAAGTGCCGAAGAATAGTCTTGAGCATTGCAACATGGAAGGCCTGTAGCTTTCCTTCCTTGTGATAGGCGCAAAGATTATGTGTCATATACTATCGGATGCTCTAGTCCAATTCTGCTTTGAATATTGTCAAGCAAATTGTTGCAATTAGAGAGGGCGTCGATGTCGTCATTCTCATCTGCTGTAATATCACATCTGTTCCCTTGAAGTAGCATCCTGAGCACGAGTGCTCTGTCGTGAAGCGAGGCGTGGAGCCACTCCTCTCTTTGAAACAATCTTTCATTCCATTCATTTCTGGCATCATTCATTTTACGTGCGATCTTTTCTGGATTGGCTTTTTTGCCCGTTCTTTCTCCCATTTCAAACTTTGTTGTAAGGTACCGTCTCACGTTCTCAGAAAAACGAACTCTGCCAGTTCTACCTTTCTTAAGAGCCCATCCGATACTTAGACAAGAATTTGTGCTGTTAACAGTCACCCCAGTGGAGGATTTGTTGCTTGTTAACTTCTAGTTCTCAATAGAAGAAAATTTTTCAGCTCAGTTTTTCAGTACTTTGTCATAAAGACTTTCCGACTTCCTGTTATCATGTATTTCTACATCTGTATGAAACTCAAGTTCAGAGAAAGAGTCAAAAGTGCAGTTACAGCCTTCTTCAGGGCACACAAACATCGATTGCTGATCATCAATTTCAACGTGGTCTTTACTTGCTTGACACTTTCTTGGGCGATGAAGGTCTCTTATTTCTGTTTTGGTGAAGAATCCTTTTCCCTCCATTAATGATATATTTGTGCAGCCCTGGTGCCGTATGTAAAAAGATTGCCAAGGGATAAGCCTGCCGACCCCAACAGCATAAGCTTTCCACACTCTTATCCCACTCTCTTTGTATCTAAAGTTGTGCAACTCACTAAATTATTTTATCTTCTGAACCTCAAGAATTTTGACTCATCCAAAATGGCTATAGCCCCTGTTGTTCCTTTGACAGGCCGTTCCTTAAGGGCCTCGTGCATTGTTCCTACGTTCATGATGTCATGGCCTTCCGCGCAGTACTTTCTTATGGCTGCTTTCATGGGACAAAGCACCCTGTCACAAACATCCTTTCCTTGCTGGGGTTCTGAAAAATCATAACGCGCAACTGTAATTGCCATGTGATCTCCAATATCTTTCACTGCTGTTATTAGGTGATTGCAATGGTAGCAGCCAGCCCCATCAGAAGATAGAAATGCGTGCTTAACATTTAGAAAATCTATTTTGATGCTTTGAAAAAGGTTTTCTAAAATAGATACATCCGCATACCAATCTTGACAACACGAATCTTATAAATGGGCATACGACAGGACCTTAGCTTTCTGCGTTTCTTGGTCTTTTGAGATCACACTGCTTAAATGCTAACTAAGGCCTCTATTAGCAAACCATTCACTTTGTTTTTCTCTGTATTTCATTTGAAGAAATTTCATCGCCCAGTCAATAACAACAAGGACTGACTGACTGTCAAGACTTTGGAGGGCTTCTTGTTCAGCAGATTCTTGGTTGACAGAGCGTAAGGCATGAGATTCCCAAAGAAAAATGCAATTCTTAGATCTTTCAAAATTGTAAAGAAGATCATACTTTTGTTCTTGGCTGTAAAGATGGCTGGAGTGTTTCTTTATACTTTCTTCCATCTCGTCTAACGTTGCCTTCAATTGTTTGCACTGTTCACACACCATATTGTGTGAGTGTGAGCACTGATGGTTGAAGCATTGATCAACTGGATCGCTTAACGCAAATTTTCTGCAGTGATCTGCGCCTTCACTCCCCTCTGCTGAACAGTTCACTTTAAACTCCGTCTTCAGGTATCTTTTCCCATCGTTCAATTTCTTTGCCAGTTCTGTAACTCTTCTTTTGTCGACACCAGCCTGATTCAGCTGTTCTAGAATACTCAACAGCCGCTCAAAAGATGCGACCCCTTCTGCTGCAATGTTGTCCAGACCACTGAGAGACTTCTGCTGTGAAGCCTCTCTCACTTCAAGAATGCGACAAAGGGTTGAGCGGCTAGCCGGTTCAACTGATTCTTCTTTACAATGTCGAAGGTACTGCATAATCATGGTCGATCTAGTCACGGTCTGGATTACGTTGGGCATTGTTATTTTGCCTCCCCCATCTAAGGTCAGTGTTCGCATTCCAAAGGCGACGTCTTGGTAGAAATAAAGACGGTTTACAAAGTCTATAAAGTGGTCGACTTTGTTTGTGTCCAGACATACTCGATGGCTGAATACTTTTGGGACATTTGACCCAGGCCCTCGTTTCCATTCATGCAATCTCGCCCTTTTTATTTGTCTCAAACTTATCTTTTCATAAGGCTCGTGGAATTTCTGTAACAGCTTCATGGTATGCCGATAAGCGTAGATGCTGATTATTTGAATTTTAACATTTTTTGTCATGGCATCTCTATATGGAGACATCAAGGCAATATGATCCTCTGTTGGTTCATCAAGATCGTTCGCGGTAGGCAGGTGTATCGCTTAAAATAGCTTTTCGCTGTCTTTCGGAGCTATAACACTTCAGATTACTTCACATGCTTTCGTTGCTTTCTCTATGCAAGTGTTTCTTTCATCCGGTATTGCTTCCTCCCATGTCGTGGACAGTTGGAATGTTAGTGGCATGAGGTCTTCCCTTTTTGAATGTCTAGCTATTTTCGCCATTCCTTCGTTAAAATCAGCAACGACGTCATCGGATACTTCAGGAATTTCGTCTGTATGTACGTCTTCCTGCGAACTACCACTACCAACCCCACTCCAGCATCCAGGCGTCCAGTTAGCGCCTGCAAGCCTGTCCGTTTGTGGGGTCTCAGGTGCGAAAGTTTCTTTTAGCAGCCTGATAGAATAAAAGGCGTCTTTTAAATTTGGTTTTTTAAGACTGCACTACAGTTCGCCAAGAGTTGGAAACAAAACATTTTGGCACTTTTGGAAAGTGACATCTTAAGTAAACCGACATATGTTATGGACACAATATTGCGTCACCCTTCATAAAGTGCTGCCCCTATTTAAGCCCCCACCCCCGTGAAAGCAAGAAACTGCAACCGAACATGACACTCTTCCTAAAACAGTGTGGGAAACTTATTTTTCTGCCTAGCACTGTTTTGTAGTTCGGAACGGTGAAAGTTAGCAAGCCCATTTTTTTTCCACCAAAAGTAACCATTTTTTTTATAAATCTATGAGGATTTTTAAGTGAACGCGGCCCTCAAAATAATCGCATTCCACAGATGAGCGCCGCAGTTGAGTCGCAAAATCGGAATGATAAATGCCGCAGCGCATAATTTAGTAAACCTGGTGTGTACCTTTGGTCCTGAAAGGGCCCAAATGCTGATCTTTCAGAAAAGTATTTAGATATCCCAAGACCTTTAAGGGGTTTGTTCAGAGGTCAATTTTTTACATCATCAACACGGACAATGCAGGCGTCTATAAGGAGAGGTAGATGGCCGCCAACAACGATCGTTTACCTGTTTCTTAAGCCGTAAGCTGCAGTACTGTGATGCACATTCTCATTCTTCTACTTTTGTCCATCACTTCCATATGTTTGCTTCTACACTTCCCACATATTGCTGAATAGAAAAGATTGAGTGCACTACTGAGTTCATCATGGTCTTGCAATTTTTATGACAACAGTAACAGTTACAGTACTTTGTCATCATCATCGTCGTCGTCATTATCATCAAAAATTTTTCCATATTAGTTCCACTTCACTGAGTCCAGACTTTGATAGATGACAGGTTTCAAGCTGAGTCGTAATTGTGTCCTGACATTCATGTACTTTAACCATTTGGGACAAATTGCGCGAACTTCCACACGCTATTTTCTTTATTTGCATAAGGCTGCACGATTCGAAATTCATGTTGAAGTTGTGGTATCAGCGCTGTAGTATTTGTGCCTACCAACTTCGCTGCCAACTGGCTGTGTAAGAGGGTAGGGTTGAATCCCGGACTGTGGACCAAAGAGCGTGTGGAATAAAGCTGACCACTCTCAATAGAAGAAACAGACAGTGACAGGACGAAACCATCTTATTGAAATTTCATTAGGAAAGGTCTTTAAATTAGATAAAAATGCGTGCTCCTGTTAAGTGATAAATAAAGCAAAACTATTTATTCGCGGTCCGCATTCCAGTTTTTGTAGTTCTTGTCCAAAAGTTTCTGACGTGTTTGCGCATATTTAAGAACGCTGTGAAAGATTTACTTTTTTAACATCTAACATTCATTTTTAAAATGTGATGGAGATAAAGTTGTATCAAATACTGGGTAATGCAGCTGCTTCACACTGGACCACATTTTAAAGTAAAAGAGGTTTGGCTCTGAAAAGAAATTTGAAATCTGCATCTTGACAATTTAAAGAACACTGCACTTTAACACAAATGTTGGGATAACTGGGTATTTTATCAAGCTCATAACTGCATCTTACCTACACCTGCGGAATTTTGGAACAACAGGTATCATTGAAGAAGGAAGAAGAGAGAGATACATTAGTCTTTGGTTGGAAAATAGAAGACGTGGCAAATATTTGGATAACTTGACGAGAAATTTTTCTGTCAAAGCAGCCGGTGTCACGCAATGAAAATTCAGCATCAATATGCAAATTTGAATCGAAAACTTTAATTCTGAACCGCCTTGTGCCACAAGTTTTTTTGCATAAATTGATACCTCTCTATCTTTAACTAAAACATGTTTTTAAGTCTACAATGAGGGACAAAAGTGTTGACACACTTCCGTAAAATAGCCCCTTTTTGCATAGTGGATATACTTATCCCCTTCCCCTGTCTACCCCAACCCCTTTCCCCCAAAATCAATGTTGAATTTTGGACCCTCAAGTCTTTTTTTTACTTCAGACAACATTGATTCGGGGGGTCGGGGGATTTACGGCGTTTAAAAGGAATGAAATAATAAATGAATTAAATGTTTGTTAAAAGCACCCGTTTTAAACAAGTGTGTCAACTACTTTTGTCCCTGATTGTCTAAAATATGTATCTGTGTTTTCCGGCTAGATTTTTGACGCTGCTGAATTTTTGTGCGATGACGTTACTCTATGGGCCAAATTGTTTGTTTTTAAACATCAATTTATAGAGTTTCGTCCTGATTTGTAGTATATGTAGAGAAAAAGTGTACGAAGCGTATGTCATTACTTAATCTTGTACCCCCGCGGGCGTTCCTGATACCCTGTCGGGTCGAGACGAAATGATTTGTGTTGTGATCAATGCCATTGCTGCGGATGTAATGTTTTCACAAGTATTATCAATAGTGAAAAAAGGATGGAAACATTAAGGTACAATGAAAATTGTTCTGGTAAATGGTTAACTTAAGCGAATGAAGTACTGCAGAGTAACAGAGGGGACATGCAATTATATTTTTGACATTGACCTTTGCCATTAGTGAAAGGACGTGAACAATATACAGGTTATGAACCTCATAAATGATGGGCCAGCCGTTTGTGCTGTGCCCTATATATAGATGTGTTTTTTTGTTTTTTTTTGAGACCTTTTCTAACCTAACTGATCCAAACCTTTAGCGTAGGTAGGCGTCGAGGTTAGGTATGTACTTTTTTAATGATTTTACATGACCGCCTGCCATTTATTCAGTGGCATGATTGTTTATTGATGTTGGACGGACAACTATTTCATTTCCCAGCTCGTAAATCACATAATGCCAAAGAAATTGTTTTCAAAATGGACACACCAGTTTGTATCATCGCCAAAACAGCAATTACTTTGGCCCAGAAGTTCACCTGATGACAAGCAAAGCGGGATAACACGTGATCGATGACGGCCGTGCGCTGGAAAATTTTCCCTTTTTATGCGCTAATTCCTCACAAAAGGCGAAAGAAGATTCTGCTATGTAGAAAGTGCTTCGCAATACGTATTCTTGGCGAGAAAAATTCCAGCGATGTGGTGCAAATAAGAAGTTTCAACGGTTAACCACGAGAATACATATTGACATTAAGAGGTCATAACAGACTAATGTTACTTTCCGTTTGCCAAAACGTGGTTAACCGTTGTAACACGAAGGAAGCAGTGTTTTCCTCAGTTTGAGCTGTCGTTTTCTTTGAGAGTCAAATACCAGTTCACGTTTCAAAGCCCTCTTTTCATTTTCTCTGCCGACAATATACAAAAACACAGGGTTTCGCTTGAGAAATGCAGTCGAAATACACAGACATGTGCGCTTATGTCACGCTATTTGCGTTGCGTTATCATGTCACACAGGGTGTCACGAGGTGGGATTGAAAGTAATTGTTTTCGTGTACACTTGCAATGTTTGCTAAGCTGTCCTTAGTTTTTTATTGAATTGGCCATGAATTTACCTTCACTTTTCCGTAGTTTCGATATTGAACGCAGTGACGGCCGCTCCTCACTAACGCGCCATATTTCCGTGGCCGGCCAGTGACTATCCCCACTACGTGTGAATCCTTACCCTATCCGTGATTGTTTGGGCCTTAACAATAGGATAAAGTGAAGAACCAGAAATATCTTCTTTATTAAAAATATGTTCAGTACGCACCCCCTTGAAATTCACCAAAAGTTGTACATAGGCGCGAGTTTCAGCGTCAGTTTTTAGCTTGTAAACCATATCGACGTTAATTCTGGATATCGCAGCCCTTTTATTACGTCATCGTGTAATTCGAATTGGCCCTATAATTCGGTCGTGAATAAGTCTATGTCACCCCCACCACCAATAACATAATTATGTCATTGATTCCTTTAATTTCAGTTAAAATCAGTGTTATACACGGCTCAACTTGTGTGCAGTAGCACAATTTTGCATTCAGACAATGAGGGACAAAAGTGTTGACACACTTCCGTAAAATAGCCCCTTTTTGCATAGTGGATATACTTATCCCCTTCCCCTGTCTACCCCAACCCCTTTCCCCCAAAATCAATGTTGAATCTTGGACCCTCAAGTCTTTTTTTTACTTCAGACAACATTGATTCGGGGGGTCGGGGGATTTACGGCGTTTAAAAGGAATGAAATAATAAATGAATTAAATGTTTGTTAAAAGCACCCGTTTTAAACAAGTGTGTCAACTACTTTTGTCCCTGATTGTAGGTTAGGTGCCACTTTTAAGAATTTTGTGAAATTTCTGAGGGATATTTTGGTGCAGTTTGCTTACTTAATTGAATTACGAGAATAAAGATAACCTGTTTTTGCTGATTACAGAGAGATATGGCTAAATCGTACTGGAACAGTAAGAAGAAGTAATATACTTCCAAATGAGTGCAAATGGTGTAGGTTTTAACGGCCCGCAGTAGCTTTTAACGATCCTTGAAAAACCTGAATAACAGCGTCTAAAATCTGCATATTTTAGCCGGTAACGGTCGTTCAGAGATGAAATGCTTATAATGGCAGTAAAATAAACTATTTCCTCATTCTAACTACATTTTCATTATAAGGATGGATAGTGGTATTGATGATATAAATATAAGGCAAAAGTGTTTTCGAGTCTGAAATCGAGTGGAACGCTTTTAGGGACATTGCCCCTTAATTCTTCAAAGTCTTGAACTTCTCTTTCTTCTTTGCCGTTTTCTTCGATATTGAGGGAGGCAAACTTGTTAATCACTGGCTTAGGAAACACTCATAAGTCTTGGTGTGAGGCGTTTGTCAATGTTACATTGGTCAATAATCGGGGGAACTGCTGTTGAAGGCTGTGTTAACCCACATAGAGTGAGGCATTTTCGCAGAGAACAAGGCTATAAAATGTGACTTCGCTGTCCCCATGGGGTACCTCCATCTCATCGGTCCAATAGATTATGCTTTGTTGATGTAAGAATTGAGCCTGTATTTCTGCAAATTGGTGATTTGTTAACTCTTTATAGAACAGCTCACTTTGTTGCAATTGGCCATCTAAGTCTTGTGTGAACCTTAACGGTTTTTTTGTCCATGCTTCCTCCAGCTCTTGTTATGACAGCATGTACCTGGTATGTGTTCAAAGTTATTAGTTTACATGCTTGTGAATAGGCTGGGACCAAATAAATTCAGTTGCTATGGTAATCACATTGACCCAATCAGCTGGCCCCATTGTGAACTCAGAGGACCTTTTGGCACAATCTCAGTCATGTCAGAACTTTTCATAGAGTGTCTACGAAAATGCTTAGTGCTTTAATAAACGGCATTAACAATCAATGACTAAGGCCATTTTTTACTCCAGCAATATCCCAGTTTGTTTGCCAAATTTTGCACAGTGACTGTTCAAATTTGCAGCAAGTGGGAGAGACTCTTGTGTTCATGTTAATACAGGAAGGTTAGTTGCACTCACAAGAAATGTTCAATCATTGTATAGCATGGATGGAGAAGATGCTTTATGGAGGGAACTGCATGGGTCGTCTGTTGAGGAGGGAAGGTTGGCTTTAGCAACAATGCTATTGTTGGACAAGGAAGTTCGTGTGTGGTAAAAAATTGACTGCTAAACCAACAAGGGCAGTAAATGTGGTTGTTTATCATGTCGTGAAGGGATCATTTATGGGATGTTGTATTCCCAAAGTATGCACCAACAGACTGTAATTTTACTCAGCACTATGGGTATTTTCTATTGGCGAGGAAAAGTTTTTGGGTACACTAGAGAATTTTGTTTCCAGCAGAAAAACTGTGTTTGACATGAAGTTGTTGTCAAGTTTAGAATTTGAGGTTCTTCTAACAAAACTGAGTTTTAAAGATATAGCGGATATCTACAACACGATTCTCAGTCATGAAGAATCTGACAGTGGCAAGGGGAGTGAAAATGGGGAAGAAAGCGGCGGAAGGTAAAAAGATTTTATAACATAATTCAGATAACCCCTCTATTTAGTGTACGTACTGCCAGCAATTGACATTTTCCATTTTCTTATTTGTAAGGTTTCTTTAATGTTATGGTTGGGTAGCATCCAGTTTCACCATTCATCAAATAAAAGTATTTTTTTTATGAAGTTTGATGAAATGAACAATAGTTTGTGACTATCGCCCTTTTCATCTGTTAAGGCAGTTCTTAGTAACAGAGGATATAACTGCAGGAAAAATAATTATCATAAAGGATGATGTTAATGTCATGTTTCAGGCAATTGAAAGAAGAATTGCATGGGCCTTGCAAACTGGGTTGAAGGAGATTAGAAGAGGGCCTACTCCTCTTTTGGTGTTTGAAACGATTTCAACAGTATAACTTGGAGAAACTGAGTGAGACTGTTATCAATTGAAAAATTCCATTCATACCAGGGCCTTACGTGTAAAAGGCGTGGGTTTTTTATTTATTCCCTCAAATCAGAGGGAGTCGTCTAGCTTTTAAAGCTTTTAATTTAGCGCAACATGGCTTATGGACAAGCTACCTGGGTGTAATTTCAATAACTTTGAATTATGGTTGGAGTCATTATTTATCGCATGACCTATCAAGGCTCTTTTGAGCTCAAAATTCTATTTTGCAAAATGGCGCCACTTTTAATTATCATCATAGTGATGATACTGATACGTATATCATTTCTGTGTCCAACCTAATTTTACCTAATTTGTATATGTATTCTTTTGTACGAAATTTCATAACTTTTCACAGTCATTATTCTACTCAGGTTTTGCTGCAATAAGCCTTAATCCTTAAGATATGGATCACCCCTCAACTTTTCAAGGAAACTGAAAATTGACCCATGCCTTGATTTCCTTGCATTGTCACGTTCATGAGATGATCACAAACCCCTATGACATAAACGTGTCATCTGTCAAGCTTGCATCTGTATAATGTAATTGATGTACTTGAATTGTTGTGTTGTCCCTCATTGTACTTTAGTTACTTTAGTTTACTTTGCATGTTTGTTGAAATAAAAGAGTATTTTGGACGCAGCCATTTAATTAGGCATCAACATAGTTTGAAACAAGTGTTTTCTTTTTAAAGTGGAAAATTTTATTTTGTCTTGCCAAATCCCACATAAAAAAAGCAGTTTTAATGTTAGTTAACTGGTGTGTCACGGGGGGGAATTGCAAGGAAATTCCTCATGGCGACATTCCAGTCCCCACATCTCCACTGAGCGACATTCTTTCCTTTAGATATGACTGTACGTCACCCTTGTGTAAGCCTTTCCTTCACTTTTGCCCGAGTGTAAGCTGGCTGCAGCTGGATTCTGCCTCGTGTGTGCACACCTGTTCAGGGATCCACAAAATTATGTCTGTGCACCACGATGTTATGGGCGCTCATGTACCGTAGAGAAGCCACTCTCCTGTAGGCTGCCCAGTCATTGGTGTGCACTTCTGTTCCTGGCCTGTTGCAACAATGAATAATTTGGACAAGATTGGCCGCATCGCATTAAATTTACGGCAAATTCTGTGCAAAACAAACTGTCCCTAACAAGCGAATATATAAGGGCAATGTATGGGGCAAGGGCAGATCCACCTCGGGACATGAAAATTGTGCTAAGCTGACCAGTTTCATAATGTACAAGCACTTAAACTTTTGCCGATCCCAAAAATGACACTTGAACAAAGATAACGAGAAGTGCCATTTACATGTCGCAAAGGTAATGGTACTGGTTGTCATAGCTGATAGTCTACTTTACCTCAAATAGGTCAATGAGGTGCTGGCATTCTCTTATCGCAGCCTCATCTTTCTTCCTCAGAGCTGATGTTTTAAGCACTTAAGCACACTGTTTGATGCTGTGCCCCAGCCAGTGAGGGGACACTTATCTCCAATCGAGATTCTTTCTTGAATCCACACAACTCTTTCACTGCAGCAACTAGCTCATCGAATTGTGCAGTGTCTATGTAGTCGTTCAGATTGGCAGCCTTGTTTTCTTTTCATAAAGTCTGAAGGAGCCTGGCTAACTGGCACATTCTTTGGGAAACATAACTTATGTGGCAGTTATTTAGTCGGTTCTCATGGTGGGAAGGACGTTGTCATGGAAGCTCTTTTTCACACATTTAGTAGACAATACTGTTGTTGGCAATAGAAGCTTAGCTTCTTGCTGTAGCCTCGACCGTTTTGGAGGGGCTCTTGACCAATGGGGACAATTTTGTAGGTGCCTCCAGAGCTCTGATGCCATGAAAAATCCCATAGAACTCAGGCAAGGCAAGAAGTTAGCCCCAATCCATTCTTCTACTTTTGTTGGCATTTGTACCTCAATTAACTCTTTCTCACCTAGGGCCAACATGTTGCAGTTGTGTTGGTAATCACCCAAGAAGCGAAGCTTCTCAAATGCCAGATCTTGCTCCTGGGTCATTTCCATGGCCACTGCTCTGCTACCTCTGATTCACGTTTATGCAGTCTTGTTTGGTGTCTTCTGACCTTTTTCTGCAGCTTCTTACAGAACAAGCACACATGTTTACAGAAGTATTTTCGAGGTCTTCCCTACAAAGAGAATTGATGGAATTAAAAATAAATATTATAGAAGATTATGTAAATTACTCATAACGACACTCTGAGGGATTTGAGTGTGAATATTACAGCTGGCTCAGTACGATTCTTTGTAATAAATTGTCGTTTTCAAAGACGCTACTTGAACTGGAAACAGATTTGGTTATAAACAAGAAGACATGAGGCTATATAATCCCATACATTTCAGCCGTCCTATATTTCCTATTTTTCCTATTTATTTTATAGGATCCTATAAAACTCCTATAATAGGCCAAAAACTCCTATATTTCCTATAAATACTGCTTAAGTTATAAGTAAGAAAATAAAGCGAGCGTGTCCAACAGGTCAGATTCAGTTTCAATTGAGTGCACTCTACTACAGGCTGTGTTATGCTGTCACCTGTGGTTTGATATTATTCTTGTGGTTTAAAATGTCTGCTGCCAGCCGAG
Source organism: Porites lutea (assembly GCF_958299795.1). NCBI lineage: Eukaryota > Metazoa > Cnidaria > Anthozoa > Scleractinia > Poritidae > Porites > Porites lutea. The sequence goes on from NC_133203.1 coordinate 18,264,381, forward strand.
AAGATTATAAGGCAGTGCAAGAAGAGATGGGTCCTGCTAAGCACGAGTTCCTCAAACAAGTAGAATGCAGATGGCTTTCCCTTCAACCAGCAGTGCTGAGAATTTTGGAGTAGCTGGAAGGGTTAAAGAGGTATTTCCTTACAGTCTTACCTGAGAAGCAACCGTCTGTCACTAGCATTCAACGGTACATCAGAATCACACATTAGCTTCAATCAGATGACTTGGTGGCGCAAATGCACTTTTTAATCTCTGCTACTGACAGTTTTAACTCCTTTCTGAAGTTTTTCCAGAGTGAATAGTCTCTCATTCACTTACTTTATGACCAACTTGCCACTCTCCTGAAATTGCTGATGGGAAGGTTCATCAGGAAAGAACTTTTGGCAAACAAGCCTGCCAAAGAATTCTCAAAAATCAACTCGGAAGTCTTTGAAAACCATTTGGCATTTTGGCAAAGAATTGGGAATTGGTGAACAAACCAACAGAGAAATTGAAAAGGTTTCAGAAGAAAAACAAAGGAAGTTTGTCCTGGAAGCCAGATCTTTTCTCATAGCTGCAACAAAGCATCTAGTTAGCAAATTACCACTTGACAACATTATACTGAGAAGCAGCAAGGCACTGAAACCTGATGCCAGTTCAGAAGATTGGTCACTAAAGGCAATTAAAATACTGGCTAAGGAGCTGAAAATAAGTGTGGATCTGGACAAACTGTCTGATAAGTGTAGAATCTATCAACTAGAAACTATAACAGAAGATTGGTATAAAGAATTTGAAGAGCCACAGAAGTTCATCCGTGTTGACCACTTCTGGAGAAAGATTGATGACCTGAAGGATGTCATGAGTGAAAAGAAATTCCCATCAATTATGAAGGTTGTGAAGACAGCCCTTATTCCTGGACATGGTAATGCTGAGGTTGAAATGGGATTTTCAGAGAGTGGAAAAAGTGTTACAGATGACAGAGTTCGTCTAAGTGAAGCATCAATCAATGACATCCGTGCAACAACAGATGGGCTGAAGGCTTTTAAAGGTCCTGGTTCTGTGCCAATCACAAAGCAACTCCTTCAGCTGGTCGTTCTGCACATGCTCACTACGTCTTGCATCTAGATAAGGACAAGAAGGAGAAGGAAGAGGACCAAAAGCAACTTACTCTTCAGAAAGAACAAGCAGCACAAATGGAAGCACAGAAACAACAACTTGCCGTAGAAAAGAAGGACCTAAATAGCAAAGAGAAAGAGTTAGAAAGGCAAGAAGCAGCTCAGCAAGAGTGCATGGAAGTTGGGGATACAATCTTGAAGGAGGCAAATGCAAAGTTGCGAGCTGCCGTGAGGAATAAAGATTTTTAGGAAGTATCGGTTGCTCAAGCAATGATTGAAGCTGCAGAAAAGATCAGTAGTGCTAACAAAGCGATGCTGCAGACAAGGGAGCAACAGCAGTCTGTTTCAGAACGAAAGCAGACCATCATAACACCTTTCTGTCACAGCCTAGCAAGCCAAAATTCAAGAAAACGTAAATGATAAGTTCAAGACTTGAAAATGATTAACAGACTTATTGTACACTGTTGTAGTTTTGTTTGTACGTGAAGTTGATAAGATGTGGATGGAATGTGCTCCTACATCTGTATCCAGTTTTCATGAGAATTTACATTTTTGAAGACGTTAGGTTCGAGGGCATCTTCATTTGATTAGAAACTGTTAAAGCAATCTTATTGCTGTTGTTGTTAAAAAACCTTATTTTTGCTGGGAGTTGAACAGAAAAATGGATGCATCAAGCGAAGGTTTATAGAACTTATATTTAAGTGTTTTCTTACTCATTACAAATAAGTTGCACATTGGATATATAACTATTGTGTATCTAAGTAATATTTCAAACTTATTGTGAGTGGTTCAGTTTTGAAAGTTTTAAGTGATCACTGTGACCATTGAAACTGTGACCATTGAAACGCGTGAAGTAAACCATATGCGCAGTAAAGCCAAAGACAAGATCAAGTTTTCAAAGAAACTCCCTTTTGAAGTGGAATAAATAAGCGACTAGACAGTCCTTCTGACAGGGTGCGGGTAAAAAATAAAAATTGTGCGCGATTTTGGGGGCAAATTGTGCGGGGAAAAACACCGATTGTGCGGGAATTGTGCGGGATTGCGCAATCTTTCGACCTACCAAATATTCCGTGATTGTGAGCAAGAGCTCCCTGAAAAATACACTGCCACGTACTGCATCGATTGCTCTTTCCAGTGATATAAGTTGACCAGACCTTTTTCAGCCTTAATTTATTTGAGGTATATTATAAATATAACGTGGATCAAAACTTAAGATGATGCAGTTAGTCTTGTTGTCTTACAGAGCTGCCAGAGCGCCTCCGAGACCAAAATCAAATCAGTTGAGCAATAAGAGTCATAAGATCCGCATCGAACACGTAACGCACGAACGCCAGTGTTGAGTTTGTAAATTGTAAAATTTAACCTCAAATTGTCAAAATACCTGTGTTAAAACAGTGCTCGCTATCTTTGTCGGACATTTTGAAGCTTTCTGCAATGTCGGAACACCGAAGACAAATGAAAAAAGCCAAAGAAAAGAGTCTGTAAACAAGCGGCCATCTTGGTTAACTTAGTAACCAGGCTAAAAAAACATGTGCTCGAGAAATTTACACGGCTACCAAGCTTGTCAAAGTGTGGGTTTTTTTTCGATACAGGAATACGTTTCTTAGAGCCAATTCTGTGACTAAAGTTCATATTTTTTAAAAAAACTTTTTCCCCAAAAAAATGTGAGCTTCAACCTCGGGGTGCTGCTTATCTGCGAGTGCGGCTTCAGATATGCTGGTCTTTACGGTATATTCACTCTTCATTTCGTGAGTAGAAGCTTCTGTTATTTTTGTTCTTCGCTAGTTGGTACAGGGACGAAGTGATTTAGAAAAAAGAGCGATCAACCCCAATCAGACTGCAAGGAATGCTGTTCATTTCATATGCTTTACTTCAACTATATATGGTAGCTAATGCGTTCATGGTAAATCCCAGCTTCATTTCCGGTTTAGCGTCCAGCAGTGAAATTTTATTGTTATGTTAAATTGCAAGGTGCGGTTTATTAATTTAAAGGGTAAGTAAATTACAAATCTAGTTACGTTCATGTTTATTTTGCAAATGTTTTTGTTTCTTTTACAGACATAATAAAAGTTGAGTTAAGGAGTTTAGTTGTTCTTTGCTGTTCCTTTTTAAAAATATTGTGTGAACAAAAGCAACGCTTAAACGTGACACAAATCACGGAAAAAAGAGTTGTACATCAGTATTGTAAGAATACTAATAAAAATACACATACTTTTTTCGTTTGTTTTCGACGAATGTACTCAATGTAAAATACAGGTTTCATTTCAATATAGGTAACTACTTGAACGCCTTCTATTAATGGTCTGTTCCCAGCCATGCATGAAAAACCGGAGAAAATATACTGTCATCTTTGTACACAAGCAAATAGCGATGACTTAACAAAACAATACATGTAAAATGCAACGTTTACCACAGTGCTAGAGTAAGTCTTAGAAATGGTTTACATTTCTTTAAAGTCGCTTACACATTTTCGTTTAACGACAATGAAGTGAACATGAACTAGTGTTTTTTCCTGCTTTTTCTGATGTGCTGGTACACTTGCTCCACTTCTGTGAGCTGCGGGAGCACAAATGGGCTGACGCCAACAATAGTGATGGGTCCATAGAACACACACGACATGTGACATGTCTCGATGTCATCACGCACCGGCCAGTCAAAGACTCTCGCCCCGGTTGAGTGCAGAAATTTGAATTCAATTTGCGAGTCGTCTTGGCTACTGTTCAACGCTCTGCCAAAATAGAATGACTTCTGATACTCAACGGCATAGTATTGTCCTTCAGTTATGGCAGGCCCATCAAAGCAAAGAACCTCTTTCTCGTGCAGCTCAAGAATCATGTGTTTCCTGAAGTTCTGAATGCTACTGCTGGATACAACTGGCGATTGTAGCAGCAAACTTCTTGCATACAAGCAGATAAATACCCCACAGTCAAAACCATTCTGCTGCTGTGGAATATCCTGTGGAGAATTACAGGAAAAAGACCACTGAGTCAGATCAAGGGCTGCATCCAACTGCTTCAAAAGATCCCACATCTTTCTGATCGCGCTTGAAACGGTTGGCTTAATAAAGGCCCCAGCCAAGCTATCCAAAGCTACAATTTTCTTTTCCAGAGGTAGCACAACAAGGAGAAACCAATGCTTACTTTGGCCTGGATTGCACGGTACGAGAAAAACATCTTGTGCCAATATTGAAGCTTTACCCTTTAGTGCCTTTTTTACAGGCTTGCTTCCTCCAATGCCTTTCTCGAATTTTTCCCATTCAAGACTTTCAACCTTGCTCTTTGTTGGAATGTTCTTAATCAGCAGATTCAAATAGGTGTCAATTACAAAGTTATTTAAGTAGTTGTCTTCATTTCGAGCTTGGCCACCCAGAAGCGTTTCCAGGTCTTTCGTATCAACGATATTGCTGCCATTCAACTTCAGTGTACCATCAAGTAAACAGTCTAGAAGGGGCTGTTTGTGTTCGGGGAAGTTGCAAGTTGTCTCCTGCATGCTGATCTTGGAAGCCAGATTTGAATCAAGCCCATAATGCACCACGGGTTTCATATCTTGCTGGGAAACATTGGGGATAGCGTCACGATCTTTTTTGTCACTCACGTTTGGTCTACTGGAAAAGTAACCTCTCAATGACGCTCCGAGTTTCCCACCTGAATCATTCCCTTTCTTTGCGATTTTTGACGCAATATCACTGTCATCTACTAGGGAGGTTGCATTTCGTTTCCTTGCTTTCTTGGGGATGCTTCTCTGATCTTGCACAGCTTCTTTGAAGACCGTTTGCACTTTTTCATCCTTTCCCGGCGGAGAACTTTCTTCCTGAACCGCAGAGTCAACGGTAGTGTCACTTGCCTTGGAATTGCCACGCTTGGAACTTTTTCCGCTGAGTGAAGATCTGACTGAATTTTGACCCAATTCACTTTCTTTCTTCAGGTTCTTTGGAGTAACATCGGTGGCATTTCCTAGGGGGGTTACACTTTGTTTCCTTGCTTGTTCGGTATTGCTGCCCTCTACTTGTGGAACTGCTTCTTTCCCGAATTCTTGGACTCTCAGTTCACTTGCTTCTTTTTCCTCCTGAACTGTAGACTTCACTCTCAGATTCCAGTTCAGAAAATGGAATGCCTTCATGGTGTTCTGCTCGAGTGCTCTCCGTTTCCCATCGAGAATGGCATTGTAGGCAGAAAACGACCTCTCCACATCATACGATCCAATCGTTGTAGTACAGTAGCAAGATGCTAGCTTGTACAGTTCTGGAAGGCTACTTGCCTTTGATTTCCAAAATTGCTTTACGTCTAGTTCGCCTTCATCTTTCATGTTTTTTACAGCTTGAGGTCCTATGTGATTCACATAGAGTTGCCACTCCTCTTTGGGAACAGATTCTATCCCAGGAATGCTATCAATGCAACCTTGACTACGCTCACAGTCCACAAGATTGACTGGATTGAGAACTCGAACTTGCTCTAGAAACTTTGATGCGGGCTGGGCACCATCTACCGCATACTTGGATAGCTTAGAATGGGCCGCCTTGAAAGCTGCCGTGGTTACTTGAATTATCTCCTCTTTCTCCTTGCATGAGAACTTGTAGTTACCTTCAAAGCAAAAGGAGAAATCTTCCTCTTCTCCTGCGGCATTCAAACGAAGAAAATGCATCAAACACTCCATCTTCTCGTGTACCCGTGTAACATGGGGTATTTTCTCTTGAAAATAGTTCAGGTAACTCAACATGGTGGGCCCCTTAGCCTTAACTACGTTCAGCTGAGCATGGAGCTTCTTCATGAAGCTGTTATCTTCATACATTTCCTCCAGCCGGAGGAGAGAGTTGCTGGCGAGATGTCTTCCTCGCCTCAGTTCCTCGTTGAAAAACTCTCCAAACAGGAAATAATACTCGGCGTGATATAGGGCTGAGTCGAACCAAGCGCTCCAACTTTTGGTGCTTGGATTTGGCGGCATCCTTGCATTTCCAGAAATGTGCCTTCGCAAGAAATTGAGAAACCTGCTCTTTCTTCCACTTGGAACGAAAAAAAGATTTCTAAAACACTTCAGAAATTCGTTTAGTTCGGTGAAATGTTTCTTGAAATCGGAGGCCACAAGATTGACAATGTGACTGTTGCAGGTGATGTGGACAGAAAGGGGAAATAAACATGACAGGGTCTCATTGAATGCTTTCTTCATATGTGCAACATTGTCGGAATTGAAGACTCGAACATTGTCAAATTCTATGTCGTACTCATTGACTGTTCTAACAATTGCCTGGGATACCGTTTTGTTGTTCGTCTCACTTAAGAACTGAGTATCAAGCAGGTATGCAACACAATTGCCTTCTGGAGAAAGTTCGTCAAAGTCAAGAATAACAGCCATGACATCTAAAACGTATCTGCCTTCATCGTCACTAAGTTCATCCACAATCAACGCTACATTTTTACCTTTGAAATGCTTTTTGAGCTCTGCCTTTTCCACTTCATATACGTCAAATAGATAGTAGTCACGAAGCTGAGAGCATTTTGGAATCGCACCACCATTACTAACTTTAGACTGGAGAAAATTTCTCAACTCTTTGTTATCTGACTTATGCAAAGGGATATTGGCTGCACAGCATGCTTTTATCCAGGCTTGGCAGATCTTCACTTTTTCCATGTGCGGAGTTGTCTTGCACTCAAAGGAAGTTTTTAGGGTTTGTTGTTTCCCCAAAGAATTTTGACTGTGTACTTTCCGAATGTGTGAGGCAGATTCCAAATGCTTGTCGATCTTGTGTTTTCTTAAATGATCAATGACTATATTGCATGTTGAACAGAATAACAGGCCATCGTCCGCATGCAGTGTTCCCTTTGGATATTTTCTCACCCTGTCTGCTGCCGTTACGTTTACAGCTGTATGGTTGTCTTTTTTTGCCAAGAACTTTTCCATATTTTGGCCGGTGACAGCCACGAAGTCGCCCTGCGATGTCGCTCTACGATGTCGCCGATCACTTAGACATAAATGACCGGCATGGCAGCCGGTCAAGGTTTTCAAATGACTATTAAATGACCAGCAGTCTGATATTTTTGATATTTTTGATCATATGTCGATAAAGAAGCGCTCTTCGCTTCACTTTAAAGGAATAGATATCGAATACACCACAAGAAACAAAGAACAACATGTACAGCTAAAATCGATCGTAAACCAGTGACCTTCGGAAGTCTTCAATCACGTGATGCAAATTTCCCGCCACAAGCAAGCGTCACGCTTACCGGAAATCTCGAGGAAATCGCCATGGTGTCACGAATACCCGACTATTGACATCTATTAAAGCTCTTCAAGATCGCTTGACACTTCTTAATCGACATATAATAGTTCGGATATGATCGGTTCTTTTGTCAAAAATGTCAGACTGCTGATCATTTAGTGTTTTGAAAACCTTGATCGGTAGTCGATCTCAAAAAGATTCTAAGTGTCATAAACCATGGTTTTGTATTCTGAGCCCAGCGTAAACCAAGCATTATACTTGAGATCTACAAAGCTCTTCAGGATCGCTTGGCGCTTCTTAATCGACATATGATAGTTTAGATATGATTGGTTAATTGCATTCTTCAGATTTATCAAAAATGTTGGAATGCTGGTCATTTGAAAACCTTGACCGCTGCCAGTCATTTAGCCACAGCGTTTTGACAAACAAGTGAACATGTCGAGATCGATAGAAAATTTATTTTAATTTCGAAGTAGAGCCATGTGGCGCAATTTATCATATACCGGTAAACAACTCTGATTTATTATTTGTAAAACAATTGCCACAAATAGGATAAGAAGAACCCCAGTATCCCACGGAGCGCTGCATGACGACACAATACTCGATGTGTACGTGACTAGTGCCCAGGACAGCGAGAGCTATGGAAAGCGCCTTGTTGTTTTTATAAGCGCCCGAGCTGTTCGAGGAAAAAGCTATGGATTTTTCGTTTGTTTTGGAAGGTAAATAGCCTAAAAGTTTTCTAGAAATCTTGGAAATCAATAGGAATACCTGATTTAATTTAAATTTTCAGGAAATTTTTCAGTATTGTGCGGGATTTTGCCGATTATGCGTGATTGTGCGGGTTAGACCGAATTGTGCGGTCCCGCACCCGCGCACCCTGTCAGAAGGCCTGACTAGAATATGTAAACTGAATGCTGTTTAACCAAAGGAATTGATACAAATGGTCAACAGGACTATGGAAATCGAATAATTTCTTTACCGCGCAACAAAAGGCACAAAAATAAGTATTTCACGGGTCGCTCAAAACACATGAGAAAACAATGATCAAAGCCAAAGAAAGAGAGGCGCATCAATAATTTCAACGTAAACAAGCCGCAAGTGCTCGCACCGAGCAAGGAAATATACACTCTGTACATCACATAAAAGACACACAAATGGGTTTCCAAATCAAGTTTATTCAAAACAGAAAGATAAATGGTAGCCATATTATGAAACGGGCAATCATGAAAGAACTGTAGCCAAAAAACTGGCAAAAGGAAAACCCAAATGCCTAAATGCATTAGAACACGCAAATCGAATAATCTCATCAAATAAATTTACCACAGCCAAAAGGGTCAAAAAGGTCAAGCAAAACAACAATCATTTTCGAAAAATAAATACTCTTGTTTCATCTTAATGCCATACTGTGCCATTATTCCTGGTTTACCGAACTCTACTTAGCATCAATTAGATGTTTCACCGGTGGGGACACAGAAAACAAAGACAGCTCAAGCCGCGTGGAAGTCACTGAAGCACGTTTTACAAAGAACTACGCTACACTGCAAACACTGAAATGAACTCTCAATTGCACGCCCCGAAACTGTTTTCCTACCAATCTTCTTACAATAAACACAAACTTTCTTTCTACCTTTAACCTTAACAATGAAATGAGAACCCGTGTTTGGGGAAGAAAGCGCTAATTCGTCAATTTTGCGGCGCTTCGCTGTATGGCCTGCAAAAGATACAGATGAAAATCCCCAGATCAACTGCTTAGCTAACTTAAGTCTAAAAGTTAATTGTGGCACTTTGCCTTTCCCCTGCTCTAAATTGTAGCTATTATAAAGGAGAAAAGAATTACAAATTGAAATGTCCATTAAAAACCAAAAGATACATCTATACCACTTATATGAACTACGACCTATGGAATAATACTGACGTAGCTGATCCGCAAGATCAACACCGCCCATGTGCTTGTTGTACTTATCTACAACAGCTGGCTTTGAAACGTCCTGATTTCGCCTACTTACAACAACATCTACAGCTTAAGGACTACAATTAGTGGAAATTAAGCTAACATCTCTTTTGTCATGCCACTTTGTGAAAACTACATTTCCTCTCTGGCTAACTACCTTTTCCCCTGGGCGAAGTTTTTCCTTAGCGCATTGAGGTAAGTCTTTACGATTACATCTAATGGTGGCACAAGCGTAAGTACCATTTGCTTCTAAATGTTCTAACAAGGTTACAGAGCTAAAAAAATTATCAAAATATACATGATGGTTCTTATTCATGAATGGTCTAATCAATTTAGTTACAACATCATAACTTGGGCCAAAAATTCTCCGCTGATTCGCTTCCTTTCCTAAGTAAACATCAAAATTCAGCACATAGCCATTACTAGAATCAGCGGCCATCCAAACTTTAATTCCATACTTAGTTGGCTTGGCTGGAATGTACTGTCTAAAAGATAATCTGTTCGGTTTAACACAGCGCGACAACCTTACAAGATGCCATGCTTTTAATGTCTACTTCATGTAAGATGCATCCTAGTTACATAAACTTACAAACAGCTAAATATGGTAAAAACAACCAAATACGTAACATCTCCCTTTTCTTAACAAAAAAAATAAGCAATCAAAAGTTTAACTAACACAATAGAACACTGTCCTCTCTTAAGCGAAAACTGATCAGACTGACCGACCCTAGACCCAAGAAAAAACTAAAATGTTTAAAGTCTCAAACAGTTCCACATTATAAAGACTCAAACAGTTCCACATTTCAAAGTCTCAAACAGTTCAGCATTTTAAAGTCTCAAACAGTTCAACATTTCATGTCAAAATCCTTGAATCTCACTGGTGGACAAATGCTGCGGGTCCTTGTCTTGATACCAGGTACTGAAGCCTTTGTCTCTTCAGGAATGTCGCCACTTGAGGAGGTTTTGGCAGGACTGCTGGTAGGCTTAACTTGGTGTACCGGATCTCTGTGTGTAACATTGTCAGGGTTGGCGTCTCTATTGGCTTGTACTGACGGTTCCCTTGCAGGCTTTAGGAACTGCCTGTTTCTTCTTAATGACGTCCCACCCGTTTGAACTACGTATGACCTGTCTGACAGCTTCTCAGTGCAGATTCCTTGCTCCCATGTTCGATTCTTACGAAGGGGTGCGACTCTCACTTCCTGCCCAATTTCCAGCTCTGGCAACAGTCTGACATGTTTGTCATGGTAGAATTTGGCCTTTTGTCTTTTCAGCTGAAGACTATCAACAGAACTGTGATTCACAGTAGGGCGCAGCAGACTTGCAGCTGTCGGCAACAAGGTACGGGTTCGCCTTGACATAAGCCTCTGGGCGGGGCTTGCTTCTACACCTTCTGTGGGGGTGTTACGATAGTCGAGTAAAGCTAGCCAGGGGTCTTGTCTGTCACGCTCTGCTTTCTTGAAAAGCTGCTTAACAATCTTTACAGACGATTCTGCTTTGCCATTACTCTTCGGATGGTGAGGTGAAGATGTGACATGATTGAATTCCCAGGAGAGGGCGAACGCATGAAACTCTTGGCTGCTGAACTGAGATCCATTGTCTGAAACGACTGTATCCGGGATACCGTGTCTACTAAACTGCTCTTTCAGGGCCTGTATGACTGAAGTGGAAGTAGTGTCCTGCAGCTCACTAACTTCAATGAAGTCAGATAAATAGTCCACAACCGTGATGTAGTTCTTGGAGTGTAATGTGAACAAATCTGTAGCTATCTTACTCCAAGGACGGTCTGGAATTTGGTGTGACTGCATTGGCTGACTTGCATTCTGGGTTTGAAATTCGGCACATACTGAGCACTTCTCAACCTGGTCTTTGATTTCAGCACTCATTCCTGGCCAGAACACAATATCTCTAGCCTTTCGTAAGCATGAAGCAACACCTTGGTGACTTGAATGGATCCTCGAAAGTATCTCCGGTCTCATGGCTTTAGGGACTATCACTCTTTGGTTCTTGAACAAAATCCCATTGTGGAGTGAAATCTCCTCTCTGTAATTCCAAAAATCTCTCACTTGTATTGGCACTTGTTCTTTCTTCTCAGGCCAGCCAGTAACTACTGTTGTCTTAAGGGTTTCTAGAGCCAGGTCTTGGGCTGTGGCTTTCTGCAACTGTGTTAATCTCTCAGGGGTTACTTTGATAGAGTCAAAAGGATTGAGTGACTCGAGCTCAAGACCAAATACTTGAAAACTGTCTTGTGTGTTGTCTGTAGCTTTCAGTGAGGCTCTGGAGAGGTGATCGGCAATGAACATCTGAGTGCCAGGCTTATAGTTAACATCAAGATTGAAGCGCTGCAACCTTAGTAGCATACGTTGCAGGCGACAAGGAGCAGAAAGAATGGACTTTCGGAAGATGCTCTGCAACGGCTTGTGGTCTGTTTCAACTGTGATTTTCTCACGACCAGCAAGGTACTGACTAAATCTTTCGCAGGAGAAGACAATAGCCAAACACTCTTTCTCAATTTGGGCATACTGTCTCTCAGTTTGTGATAAAGATCGTGAAGCAAAAGCAACGGGTTGGCCGGTTTGCAGAAGGGCTGCTCCTAACCCATGTTCGCTGGCATCACACTGCACCACCACTGGTTCTTGTACATCATAATACTTGAGCACAGGATGCTTGACTACTAGCTCACGTACTTCCTTGAATGCTGTCTCATGCTGCTGTGACCAGATGAACTTTGCTTCCTTTGCGGTCATTTCTCTCAGTGGCTGCACAACTTCTGACAGCTTTGGAAGAAACTTAGATAAATAATTTACAAATCCCAGCAGCGCCAGCAGCTCCTTCGTAGATGTGGGTCTTGGCATTTGCTGAACAGCCTTGATTTTTTCCGGATCGGGCTTGAGACCATCTTTTGTAATTAGATGACCCATGAATTTGACTTCAGTCTTACGAAGATTTAACTTGCTGCTGTTTGAGCGTAGGTTGGCTTTGCGAGCCTGCTCAAGTAAGCGGGTCAAGTTCTCATCATGATTTCTATTGGCTTCAACTTCATTTTCTCCATAGCCCATCACCATTATATCATCCCTTATCACTGCTACCCCAGGAAGACCTTCCAGCTTCTCATGGAGTTTACGTTCAAACTCTTCTGGAGCTAGATTAATTCCAAAAGGTAACCTTAGGTACCTGTAGCGGCCCAAGGGTGTCCAGAATGTGGTCTTCAGACTGCTCTGCTCATCTAATCCAACTTGATAAAATCCATCTTTAGCATCCAAAGTGGTGAACACCTTTGCTTTACTGAGCTTGGGTAGTAATTCGTCTAGAGTTGGCATTTGATACTTGGGGCGAATGACTGCTTTATTCAGATCTTGGGGATCAAGACAAATTCTTATCTTGCTTGGCGTGGTGACCACTACAATGCTGCTAATCCATTCTGTTGGTATGGTGACCTTTTCCACAATTCCTTTGCTTTCTAAGTCCTCCAGTTTTCCTTTAACTTTATCTCTGAGGGCTATTGGGACTCGGCGTGGAGAGTGCTGTGTGGGCTTTACCAGAGGATCAGTGACGATGGTTGTGTTCCCAATATGTCCTAATCCTTCAAAAACATCCCTGTAGTTGGCCATAATTTGCTCTCTGGTGAGGATTTTGCTCTCCAGTGAGTGGACCTCTTCATAAGGTTCTATCTCCACCTTAAGAAGACCCAATTGCGCACACGTCTCAGCTGATAGAAGGGGCTTATTAGGGCTCTCTACTACTTGGAATTGCAGGTCGTACTGTTTTCCTCTTCTTACTACAGCGAGGGTGGTTACACCTACCGGTTGCATGAAGGTACCATCAAATAATTTGAGCTTAGATTTGGTCACGTTTAGAGGAGGATTGCCATCTTGCGTGGTGACCACTACCATGCTGCTAATCCATTCTGTTGGTATGGTGACCTTTTCCACAATTCCTTTGCTTTCTAAGTCCTCCACGTTTTCTTTGAACCTTTAGTGGTCTTGTTTGAATTTGAAGGTCTTGGTTTCTTGGTCTTAGTTTTACTTATGTCAAGGCTTATGTCAAGGCGAACCCGTACCTTGTTGCCGACCGCTGCCAGTCTGCTGCGCCCTACTGTGAATCACAGTTCTGTTGATAGTCTTCATGCTTGACTACTAGCTCACGTACTTCCTTGAATGCTGTCTCATGCTGCTGTGACCAGATGAACTTTGCTTCCTTTGCGGTCATTTCTCTCAGTGGCTGCACAACTTCTGACAGCTTTGGAAGAAACTTAGATAAATAATTTACAAATCCCAGCAGCTCCTTCTTAGATGTGGGTCTTGGCATTTGCTGAACAGCCTTGATTTTTTCCGGATCGGGCTTGAGACCATCTTTTGTAATTAGATGACCCATGAATTTGACTTCAGTCTTACGAAGATTTAACTTGCTGCTGTTTAAGCGTAGGTTGGCTTTGCGAGCCTGCTCAAGTAAGCGGGTCAAGTTCTCATCATGATTTCTATTGGCTTCAACTTCATTTTCTCCATAGCCCATCACCAATATATCATCCCTTATCACTGCTAAATGTTCTAACAAGGTTACAGAGCTAAAAAAATTATCAAAATATACATGATGGTTCTTATTCATGAATGGTCTAATCAATTTAGTTACAACATCATAACTTGGGCCAAAAATTCTCCGCTGATTCGCTTCCTTTCCTAAGTAAACATCAAAATTCAGCACATAGCCATTACTAGAATCAGCGGCCATCCAAACTTTAATTCCATACTTAGTTGGCTTGGCTGGAATGTACTGTCTAAAAGATAATCTACCCCTAAAACCGATCATACCCTCATCAACAGCAATATTCTTAGTGGGCTTAAAATTATTCTCACATTTACTACGGACATAATCTAGCACAGCTCTAACTTTGAAAAGACGATTGTAATTTGCGTCGCCATGGGCAGGTTCTTTACTTCAATCTCTGAAATGCAAATAACAAGATAATTCTTCAAACCTATTCTTAGTCATAGTAGCCTTAATTCCTTGGTTTCCTATGTAAATATCGTCAGACCAAAACAACGGGCAGTTTGGCATCGTTTGAATCCCCATGATCATGTTTACTCCAAGAAAGGCCTAACTTTTGTTGCGCGTATCGATTACTCTCATTTACAATTAGATCCCACAAATCATCACCTATGAAATGCAAAAATACATCTAATTCATTAGGATCATTTAAGTTTACATTAACTCCACTAGTTGCAAGGAAATCAGGAACTTGAACGTCGATGAGGTGGGCAGTCCACTGAGCTTCTTCTTCATCCTCCATGTCATCTGCATGATCCTCAGGAACTTCTGCATCTTCAGAGCCAGCTTCATCTTCTTCGGCTTCTAGGTCATCTAAATCTATATCAGAAATTTCCCCCCTATCCCTGCTTATTTCTCCAAACCCATTAAAGCTGTCTTCGCTCTCTGAGTCCCCCAAAATTGACGCGACCTTGGGGTCAATTTCAAAAGAAGCCGCCATTGTTTTCGCAAAAAGTGTTGGCATGCGCTCATCGGAAAATCCCGACCTCGTGTTATTCTCATCAGCTGTCAAAATCTGCGCAAAAGACGGCAAATGATTGGTTTATTACCTGTCAAAGTCTCTATGACGACAAAAGAGCAAATAACACTCAGTAGGAGTGGGGAGAGGGCCAAGACCAGCGGCCATTTTTACGGGCAGTTCGGGGAATTCGTGGGTTGTCGTACACGGGCGGTTACAGGCGGTTCAGGGGCGAATGGGATAATTAAAAAATTAATTATCTTCAGCAAATATTTGCATATGTAGTCAGGCCAGTCTTGTTTATTTTAAGGTTCAGGTTCAAGTTTATTTCGCACTATTCAAGTTGATACAGTATAAGATGGCTTACAGAATCAGTAGGTTAACAAATAATGAAAAATGAATATAATATACAAGTTTGTTGATATGTGCACAGTGACCAAAGTAGCTGAAGCTTTCGTGTTGGTCACTGTCCCATTTAAGCAAATAGAGAAGTCCAAGATATGTGTGTGGTAATAATAAATTAGGGTATAGAGAATACATGATTGTTCAAGTTGATATATTATTGTAAGTCTGATCACAAAAAGTTCACTCTCACTGATAGTTTGCAGCCATCTTGGTTCAATCATGTGCTCCAAACGTGAAAAAGAATAAATTTACTCCCTAGAAATTTAGCAAGCCCTAGCCGCACAAAATTAATTATCCTCAGCTAATATTTGTATCTGTAGTCAGGCCAGTCTTGTTTATTTTGCAAACAGGAATGACTATCAAGCAGCTAACCTTTCCTAACACCTGATCCTAAGGGTTCAGTGACACGGGATTGTTCTTGCTCCTCCTGATTCTATAAAGGTACCTGGAATCAGGAATTATTGGCCATGAAAAAACTAACACTTGTGAAGGGAAAGCCATAACGACAAACCAGTGAGGGTCAGCCGGATCTTTAGTAGACCTGGATAAGTAAAATTTTCAATACCAAACGTTAAAATTAGAACAGTAGACTGATCCCTACGGCAGGAGGAGCTGTAGGAAAAAGAAAGAAAGAAAATGAAAAAAATATGATATAATTCACCATTTAAATTTGATTTTAAAAAATTTGAGGTTCCAAGGTAGGAATTTGCATGGTTCGTAAAACTGATGCATCAAGATACGAAAAACAGGACGAGGGAAGGAAGCTAGAGAGAAAATTAAAGGCGGTGTCACCCCTTCTTCGCCTGACCTTGCTTCTGCGATGTTCTGCGTATTTGAAGCTGTAGGACAGGCCATGTTACAAACTGAAACTATTCTATCTAGGGTGAGTAACAATAATAATTGTACTTTGTTCGGGGAAAGATGTTTTTCCACAACATCTTGATTTTTTGAACTGAAGAGTTTTTTAACAAGCTAGGCCAACTCAATTCCATTGATTTGATTTTTTTGTTCCTTTTTTATTAAAGTAATTTTGGCTTGTAAGGTTTTGTGTTCATTTTTGAACTGGTAAAATGGGCAAATACTCAACACTTACATCACTGATGTTGGAGGCGCCATCATCAGGGTTCTGTAGACTTGCGGTTGTAATCAAATCATTACTCCCCTGGGAGGACATGAGCTTACTGGCAATGAGTAATCTTTGCAATAACTGGGAAAATAATCGATTGATTGATTAAATAATTAATTGATTAATTGGGAAAATTGTCCAGATCTCTATAATTCTACATCCTTGACTTAAACGGTGAGAAACATTCACGTTCAGCCCCCACTAAGTGTAGAGTGGGTAGACTTCAAGGCCAACAGCTTTGGAGTCGATCCGTTGTTGACAATGCCTAAGAAAGCAATGACTGCTTCAAGCTCCTTCACGGAATTCTCTTTGCACATGTCCTCTCTTCCATGTCCGAGAAAGAAGAAAGAAAACAAACAGACTTCAAAGTGGATACCAGCCTTTAATCTTGGGATTTACATCTTTCAAAGCTGTTCTTGAGAGTGCCCCTTCATCCTGATGGGTACAACTCTCTCGTAAGCGACCGTTCTTGATACAGGACAAAGTGGTCGCTTATGCTGAGATGGGGTCATTTACGGGAAATAATTAAGAAAATGAGCTCAAACCGAAGTAATGAACGTGATTACATAAAGTTGTTAGCTAACAAGCAGCAACTTACGCAAACAGACGACTGCCAATGTTTCAAATCTTAGAACTGTTGAACATTTGTACATAACATCTCAGATCAATGTCACAATCCATTTTTACCTACAGATCATATTACAGCCTTTTTTTTAGTCAACTGCTATACTTGGTCAGTGCTTTTTAAAACTGAACTTTTGAGATATTTGAGCAATAGTTTTCTTAAAGTCATATGTGATCACGCCAGGTGGTTGCTTACAAGAAGCGGTCGCCATGACAGTTGACTGCACTAGGTTTGGAAAGGAAAAAGTCACCCTTGTTTGTCCAATCAAAGGCCTTATAAGAGCAATTGTACAGTAAGAGTCGGTAATTCTAAACAATCAAACTGATTTGGCTTTAACAATTTATTTCACTATTTATTTTCACTTACCAAATACAGAATAAGGGCTTCATGTCAACAATTTGGTTTGTTTATGGCATGAATTGTGCTCAAAATTCCATTTTGCACGGCCTTAGAAGGGCATGGAGTGTTTGTGGCAAAAATTCAACAAACCTTGTTAAGCGAAATGTTTGTCAACTGATTTTGATAATTGGGTCACTAAAGTATTTAATGGTATAGGTACAGAGGTTATACAAGAAGGCAGGCAGATACACTGATTTTACGACGTAGAGTTAATGTAGTTAACTTGTCAATCAGAAAAGGTTCGCAATGTTTAATAAGTTAACTTCAACGTCTTAATAGATATCATTTACATAATATTAAGTTAACTTCAAATTCTTAATAGATTACCAGTTACAATGTTTATTAAGTAATCTTCAAAGTCTTAATAGATTACCATTTACAATGTTTATTAAGTAATCTTCAAGTCTTAATAGACTACTTAATTGACTTCAAAGTCTTCAAAAGTTTTAAAATAACTAATACTAATATGTTAAAATACGTTAATTTCAACGCCTAGATTTTACACTAGTCAAAATTAAATGAATTAACTATAAAGTCTCACTTGGTTATCATTTACTTTGTCTTAAATTTGAATATGTCCTATAAAAGAATCTAGACTAGTTCTCATCATTTGTTTCAAGTTTTTTTTTGCGCAGAATGCTTAGTTAAATATTCTATATTATACTGTACAACACAAATGATCGATGTTTTTTTGGTGGACTCATAGAACTGAAAGCAATTGCGACTTTCTGCAATTTGATTTAGTGATCACTCATTCACAGGCGTTAGAAGAAGGAACGTAGGTGTCTTATCCGATATATGTTATTGATAATAACCCCCCCGCTTTCTTCACCGTTTATTTAACAGCTTGTCAATTTATTAAATAAATATTTATTCGAAATTCAAATATTGCCGACAAAGATCCAATTATAATGATCTATTTTTACTTAATGAAAGCTCTCCCCCTTCTTGCAATATTGAAAATTATCACAATATCTTGTAACTTTAGGCAAAAAAACACCCAACCAACAAACAAGTAAAATTAACCAAAGAGTGATACAAGACAAGTTATGTATTTTATGTATGGATTTATTAAAATCCTTGAGTACTCCACCAAGACAAATCGACTGGGAAGAGAAACTTGCACACACACTTATATATCCAACCTGTATGTAACTCCAAAGATCACCCCCCCCCCCCCCCTCCGCCCCCCACTTCCCCACTCACAATTGCACATTACGCTTAAATGAGACCAAGAGTTGATTTATTTTTGTAAAAAGACCTTTATGTAATTTATTTTACTGGAAAACCGCAATGGACACTCCTTGTACTTTATAGGTGATGTCCAGTTTATCCTAGTATCGCTTCATTTAGTGTATGTGGATGAGTGTTCTTAAAACGTTCTTTGATATTTAAAAATATTTACAATCCAAGGAGAAAAAGGATTTACTTATTATTTAACATTCATATATAAGCTTAAGGGTTCTGGCAGAAGGAGAGGCCACGTGAGCAAAAGTACTGTCAGCCCCATCCCATTCCCAGGAGACTGGTATTAAAATACAATATGCTTTTGTTTCCGTGCTTAAAGAGAACAACTACACCACCTGTACAGGATTTTAATAGATAGCCAGAGACACAGGGCAACCAGGGCCATAGCCTAGAAAAAAAAACTAGCTGTTCACAGTCCTTTGCACCAGCTTTAGCTAAGGCAAGTTGTACAAATAAGAGTACAACAATGTTTTGGAAAATTATAAGTTTTGCACTGTGAGTCCAACAACGAAAATTCGTTCAGAGAGGACTCCAAGAAGAAAACCGATAAATCTGGCTATGGGCCTGAGTCGTCCTGCATCTCTATTATAAGAACAGTGTAACTCTTCACTGAAAGGTCTACCAAAGAAGAGCCGTTGTTATGTATGGGTGGCCCTTGGTGTCTTGGCTGGGCAGAGAGAGTAGGGCAAACGCCGCCATGAAAAGCACCTGAATCAGAGACCAAAAAAATGATGACGTTAGTGGAGCACTTGCCAGGCTGCCAAGCATGTTTCATCCGTTTTGAAGGTTGTACAACACTGAGGCGCACTCCAATCCATTATTACTCAAGGTAAATTCCATAAGAATAGTTTTTAGTTGAATCTGCGACCAGGGGGCTTCGGGCCTCATAATTTTCCAACCGTTTGGAAGTTTTTTTTAATTAGCCTCTATGGAAATTAAGAGACAATGTAAGCTGTAACTCAAAGCCAACATGACTTCTTTTTTCCCTCAAACATTATCCTGGTTTAGAGTTAATTGGCTATATTCCGTGGTGGTCCTGGCATTCAGCACCTGCTCAAGAATTTAAGCAGTAGTTAAGTTTCGTGTCTAAATGGTAAATAGCCATGGATAACAACTACAGGTAATTCATTTTCAAACACTTGAACTCCCTCCCAAATGCTTTACTTGATGGTTAGAAAAAAATTGAAAATTGGGAATAGACCCGTTAACTTTGCATGTGTTGTTTTCCCAATAGATGTCGTAGGGAAGTTTATCTTTTTCAAAAAGCGCATGCATTTGCACGTAGATGAGTATAACGGGAAAGTTCTCTAAGGTATTGGCCATTTTAAAGTTGTAGGTTTAGTATTCTAGCCTTTGAGATACAAACCTCCTTCCTTTTCCCATGGAAATTATGCTTTAAAAATACTAGTTAGCATAAGAACATGATTTACATAACAAAGCAGGAAGGGTTGTATCAAAGCAAGGTCAGCCTCGTTTCCACCTGTGACTGTAAAGTGGGCTATTATCACGTGGTCCTAATTGGAAAAAAAATTAAAAAGGCCTATTGACAAGCTTGCAAAGAAGTTTAACTTTCTTGCTTATGACATGGGTAATTCATTTTTTTTAACCTGTGTTATGTCATGATTGAAAAAGGTCCAGGACAGAATTTCCATTTGGGCCACGGATTCTCACTGTCAATGTGTTTTCATTTTTCAGAGGCTCTGGAGGTAGCCCCTCTCTTGCCTTGCGTATTGCCTATAAAGATGAGAGTTTGTTTTAAATTTTACTGGTGTTAATTGATATTTCTCTTGTATAAGACACTGAAGCACGGGCTTCAGGGAAAGCATAACACGTGAATAAACACTAGTGTAATTAAGAAGCCGGAAGTGACCTAGTGTCATGTTCATCCCAAAGGAAGAGCATCTTATTTTTACTTGACATCATAATATCTGAGAGCGTGGAATAGGTTAGGGGACATCTCTAATTAACTACAATTTTGTCTAAATAGATGTGATTTTCTTTGTGCAAAAGGTAACCAGAACCCGGTTTCTCAAAAGATGGTTAAGCTTTATCCAAGATTAAGCCAAATTTAAGCGAGGCTTTCTTGTCTAAAAACATGCTACTCAAGCTTACAAAATGCTGTTCAGCCCTTACTCTGAGATACTGTAATGATAACACAAAACGTTACTCCAAGTAATGCAAAGCAATGCAAGGGTGAGTCAGTACCCTGGTTAGTGTTTACATGCATAGCTTAGTAAAAAAATGTAGAAATGAGAAAAACAAATAGAGTTCTCAAGCCAAAACAGCTGAGTAATATTTTAACACTGCAACCAACTAAGGATCTTTTAAAACAATCGTTTTTTATTTTAGGATTCCTCCTTTCCGATAATTTTTTTTTACCTCAGCATTTCGGCGTTGTGCTTCTGCTCTATTTCTTTCTTCTTCTCTTAGCCCTCGGCCTAAATACAGGAAAGACGATACATTACTAGACTATGAGCTACAATTTACTGTATCGAGTAAGCTCTTGTTAACGCAAAAAGTAAGATTTTAATTTGACCAGGAGTTTTCAGATAATGACAAGAAAAATCTGGCTGCTTTCTTTGCTGCCATTTAATTATGGCCTTTTAAGGTCAAGATTATTGTAATTAAGAAATTTTATTTAATTATTACAACTAAAAGGACCTGCTTGTCAAAGTAGATGTAAATGGTTATTAAATTGTTATCCTTGCTGTTCTGTAATTTAAGGATTTTGATTTTAAGGAAACTAAGTACTTAATTATCAAAGTAATGTCATAAATTACCACTCTTTGTTGCCACTCTACCCTCTGTCTCTCCTAATAAAAATGGAAACATAAAAAAAAATATAAATTTTATTTTAATTGAAGTAAGCAGAATGTTTTTGTTTGCATGGTTGCTGTGATGTTGTTTTAATATTATTTTGGTGATGAAAGTTTTTGTACTACTAGCTACTAAGCCTTTCCTGCTCTTGTGCAAGACTTTCTTGATATTCTCTGTCTTGCTGTTCTCTTAATTCTCTATTTGTCCTAAGAAAACAATTTTATGCATATTTTAAGTTATTTTGTAGTCTTAAACAAACTAACACAGGTATTTAATTTAGAGAGCTTCGTTTCAAGTTGTGGATCCTTTTAAGACTTGTATTCCTTTGAAACAAATTGTAAACTTTTTCTGGCTGGAAAAGCAGACTGTATAAAAAGTAGAGTGGAAATTTTTTTTCTTGTGTTGGGCACATTATTTTGTGACAAATTGAGACATCTGTATATTTTTACAGAAAATATACATGTAGATGTGCAGGTTGCAGTTTAAGGTTGAACTAAACAGAGTATATACCATAACATAATTCTTAAGGTTTGATTCCTCATGGTCTTATGTGAATTACATTTTGAATTTAATATTAAAATATGTACCTTGCTTGCAGCTGAGTGTTTTGCACAGTCACAGCATTACGAATAAAGTTAACTGCATCTTGTGCATCAGATACTGAAGGAATAAATAAGTCAAAGAATATAAAATTATCAAGAAGAGATTTTGAATAGCAATTCACACATTTTGTAATAATTATTGTAACTTACTGAAAAAAAAGGATCACGGCTTGTTTAAGATTTTTTTTTAACGTTTGAAAGTAGCACACCTGCTTGCCTGTGGTCGGGTTGATAGTTGGCGTTAATCTACCTGGAGGACGGTTTGCTTGTTTGGTTGAGCCAGGTTGGTTGGTGTCAGGCTTGTGGAGAGATTGCTGGTAGATAAACTGACTCTCTGTACCCCATTTACAACCAGTGGCGAATTGCATTCGTCGATAAAGGTCATCATAGTGGACGACATGGGCTATCGGGTAAATCTTGGCCACCTCTGAGACTTTGGTGCTATATGATATGTAATTCATAATGTCTGACATAGTTGACAAGGCACCTTCTTTGACAAGTGTGTGCATGATCCTGAAGTTTGCTGCTGACCATTGTGGAAAGGTGATGTTGTTGAGCAGGGGCTTTTTCTCACGGCTAGTCTTTAATATGATTTGAGTGCCACCAGAAGCGCCAAGCACGGTCTCTCGGTCCTCTTCCAGAACCACTGGGAGGGAACTGACAAAATCTGGAATTAGCAGGGGACATAACAAAAACATTGTCTGTGGTATAATATGTGACCTCTCAGGCAAAAACGTTCCGAACGCTTAGCCGTTTTACACGGATAGCCGTTCACCAGCCGTTCATCAGCCGTTCGAATCGACTGGCATGCCGTTCGAATGCCTCGAGCTAACCGTTCTAAAAAATTCCTCATCCGTTCCAACAGTTCGAGCTATGCGTTTGACAAAACTCATCAGCCGTTTGAACGGCTCGAGCTATCCATTCGAGAAAATTCATCAGCCGTTTGAACGGCTAGAGCTATCCGTTCGAGAAAATTCATCAGCCGTTCGAACGGCTCGAGCTATACGTTCAAGAAAGAAACAGTAAGTTATTTTGGCAGCCGTTCCAAGAAGACAAGACGAGACGACTTCAAAACAATAAATTCGCCATTCTTTGTTAAATGACGCATGCCGTCATGTTTACATTACACAAACAGTCGTCACGCTTCTGTTCTTTGTTTACCTCCGCTTAAATGATACTCACTTCATTTTTTACGGAAAAACGTTTGATTCGCAAGGTCCTGTTAAATCGACAACCTTACGGTCCTTACGTGTTCGTGGCGGCTTAAGAAGCCACTATAACTAGAGGTCGCTTGTCACGCCACGATAACGGCTCCAACGCGGCCATGATCGGAATCGAACTAGCTGAGAAACGCAGTAAAACAGACAATGATACCAAGGCAAAACAATATAAATTTTGAACTATTACATAAATATTTTGACTCCTTTGCAGTAAATTTAGTTTTTCACTTCACATACACATTCGGCACTGTTGTTTATAAATTAATTCCACAAACAGTACGTCTGGGCCACCGCCGTCTGAGATTTCGTCCGGTGAGTTTATGGAAATTTGTTTCACTCGAATAGGACTTGACACTAGCTATTGAATTGCATGCTTTTTGCGTGCAAGTTGCTCGGTTGTACCTTATCTTAATAGGTCGAATTCAATAATAAAAATATTTTATTATAAACGGTCAAGTTTCGACTCGTTTCAAGTGATCTTTTCACAGATTGTGTCAATACGGGTTGTAGAATTGCAGTTATGACTTGTTCTTGCCGTGTCAAAATTATGCAAATCAACGCAGCCGGCAAGGCACGCGCTCGTTTGTTTTGTTCATTATTTCGTTCGCACTGAGATATCGAAGAGGAAAGATACGACGAGAAGAAGCGTCGCCTACTCAGCGGAAGCATTCTGGCAGGGAGATGTATTAAAATCATTGCTTTAAATCATTGTCGAAATGTTTGCGTGACTGTTTAATCAACGATAAAATGAGCGCGGCAGACGCTTGATCAGGGATGTTATTCTCAGTGGAGAAATTCCCTTCACTCTAAAAAGACTGATTTTCAATGCAGTACTAGTTTATTTGAGGTTTCGAGGTTTATTTCTCATCACAAGTGAACCATTAAATTATTTGGTACGAAAGTCGTTCGATTGATAAAAATGTAAACAGAGGGCCCCACAGAAGCGGTGTGTCGGTTTGTATGTTATGT
Source organism: Porites lutea (assembly GCF_958299795.1). Lineage (NCBI taxonomy): Eukaryota > Metazoa > Cnidaria > Anthozoa > Scleractinia > Poritidae > Porites > Porites lutea. The sequence goes on from NC_133203.1 coordinate 18,288,548, forward strand.
CATCCTCTCGCCCTTATCCGTTCGGAAATTTTTGATTTGCCGTTTATCCGTTCGACCTCATCTGTTCGAGTAATTTTTGTTAGCCGTTTATCCGTTCAACCTCATCCGTTCGAAAATTTCAATTAGCCGTTTATCCGTTCGACCTCATCCGTTCGAAAAATTCAAGAAGCTGTTTATCCGTTCGACCTCATCCGTTCGAAAATCTTAATTAGCTGTTCATCCATTTACGGTACCCGTTTCGAACGGCTTGCCTAACCGTTCGTTGCCCGTTCGCTTGCCGTTCCGTTCAGCGTTCGAACGGCTAGCGTTCGGAACGTTATCGCGTGAGAGGTCACATATATCGCCAACACAATTCTCCGGATCAGTTCATGTCTTACTTCGCAGAAACCATCGAAAAATTGACATCTCGTAATAAAAATGTATTTATCATGGGCGATTTCAACATAGATCTATTGAAATGCGAAACATCTCAAATTAGCCATGACTTCTTAATGTCCTTACAAAGTTGCTATCTCATTCCAACAGTTGATAAGCCCACTCGAGACCATAGGAACTCAGCTACGTTAATTGATAATATCTTTTTAAACAACCCTGACCAAATACTTCTCAGCGTTGAAAAAGTTCGATTAATAGTTTAGTGATTTCTGTATTAACGTATTTGTTTGTTTGCTTGTTCAGATTTAATGTACTTAAAATAAAACTGTGATAGAATATGATTTATTGTAACTTAAAATTGTAGTTTTTCCTTCCTTTTCCTTTCAATTTATTTTTCTTTTAACTGGTCTGCCTAGATTAGCAATTGCTATTTTGCGGGCCAGTCTATTGTAACCAATAGTCTTATGAAATAGAGTTGAAGTTGAAGTTGACGCTTACCTCTGGGGGTGGTGCTGGGTTCCAGTAGTTTTTGCGCTGGATCCGCCAATTCGTCAGAAAGACCAAGAAGAATTGGGTCCCCTAGTGACTCTTCTAAGGCTTTAAGCTCCTTCTGAACCGCGGTGTCAGATGCAACACAGTTGGAGTGGATACAGTCGCTCTTTGGGTCATATACTGGCCTTGATTTTGTGTGTTGACGTTTGCCGAGTTTGGGGTGGCCATCTTGGATTGACTTTCGTGTGCCATCGTGGACTTAACAAGAAAAGCTCAATTTTGGCTGGTGTCTGTTTAAGTTCCAACTTCAAGTTCTCATTCGGAAGTTTGCTGATACTGGCGGCAGACTGCTTTTCTTCTTTGGGTGTAAAGGTCGGGGGTTGAAGTTTTTTGGCACTTGCAGACTGTTTACCTGCTTCAGGTATTAAGCTTTCAAGCAGAGACTCTACTTGGTTCAATTCATCTCTAATCGCACGTGTCTGAGGGCTCTCTGTCGAATCTAAGTGGAAATCCTGCAAATGCTGGGGAGGTTTCTTCTCTCTCATACTCCTTCTAAGCTCCATAATTCAGAGAGGAGAAAGCCAGCTAAATCAAGCACATGTTAAGAGTTCTAGCAGTGTTCTGACAGTTCTGAAGCGCAGACTCCGGTAAACTAGTATCCAGGCGTCCCTCCTCCCCAAAGTTAAATGTAAGTAAAATGAATATTATTACTACTACAACATATGTTAATTTGGCCTGGCGCCAAATGGTGACATTGGTTGTCATTCTTCACCCCAAATATAAGCCTTCCCGAATAGCTCTAAAACAAACTACTGTACCATAAATGTGAGACTTGACGTACAAAACATGAATCATATCAAACGAGGGCACTACCTATCCTTAAAACCTCAAAAAAAAGCCTTTTTGGCGTCAGACCAAACAGTTAGACTATTGTTGGACACCCTTTTTACGCGCTTGTAGTCAATAGTATCTTTAGAAATTTAGAAAGGGGGATACTGTTCTGGCTGATACATCTTGGGAATAATCCTGGCTTGTTGCATTTTCCTCCAAACTGGAGGAAAAGTTTCCCCCTTTCCCTCGAAATCGCTTTATCACTCTTTCAGCTGTCTTTCGCCTCTTGCCCTTAAGTTATAAAGGCGTCCCTTAAGCCTTGTTCCTGCACTCTTTCTTGGCAAAGAGGCCTTCTCTATTATTTTCTACACATTTTGTCTAGAAATGTGGCACATTCAAGCGCCTCTCCATACATGAAAACCCTGAATCTTACGTAGATAGTATGCACGTGACATATTGTCACGCTAGCAATCGGCCACTAGAAAGCTATTTGTGTACGGTTTAATGCACACTCAGTTCCTTTTATTTTCCAATACTCTACTCTGCCCAAGAAATTTCTGCGGACTGGTCTTTCTTTTTGTTATGTTGTTATGCCCAAATAACTTAGTTCACTGCTATAGAAACATTTGCGAAACACAGTGGACGCCCAACAAACCAAAAGCCCGTCGCTTGTGACCGACCTACAGATTAACCTCCGTATCTGTCATCATGCCTTCAAATTCCTCCCCGACACAGTCTCAGACAAAAATAGTTGGGACACTTTAACCAAACGCTGTTTTTTCCCTTCTCGTGCTCCCCTCGTCCCTCTCAAAGTTTGTCGCGGTTCGGTCACCAAATCTTGTACACCAACATTGAGGGGACAAGGAGACCCCAAAGTGTCCCAACCATTTTGACTGAGACTGTAGTTTTGTCGCTGGGTGTCATGTTAGAAACATAAATGATGTAGAAAATGTAGGTTGGTTAATGAAGGAAAGAGACATTTTCGAAGATTAACTACATTCTAACATTGCAAAATGATTAGTTGCTCTACTAGGGAATTGCAGCTTTCAGGATGGTGCTGCACAGCAGTCTAATAGCCTTCCTGTTGTTATTAGAAATAGCACCAATGAAAATTAGTTCCGTCATGAGACATACTCTCTTCTTCCTCGTATATGCTGACATTGAACCATTTAACCATGACTATGTTTTTTTTACAAGAGTGCACTTTGAAAATTACTCACAGGCAATAATACCAATAATCAACAATGGTAACTCGTAACAAGAAAAAATCATTAAAAAGTTGTTATAGAATTACAAAAAGTAACAACAATTGTAGAATTGACATTTACAATCGGTAAGGGTACGAAGGGTCATTTGCCTTCCAAAAGCATCATGGTTGATGGCAACAAGCACTGGTGCTCTTTGATGGCCTTGAAGAAGTGCTCTTTGGACTGTTTATGTTAAAAAAAGGAAGGGAGATGAGTTCTGAACCTTATTATAGGGACACAATAATCAGTTTTGATGCTACTTGTACTGGGTATTTTACAAAACTAAAATATTTAAAAACTAAGATATCGTATCATCTAACCGTGTTTGTGGACTGCGATTGCTTATTGATTTTTTTATCTGTTAGCAACTGGAAATTGTTCTCTCGTCTTTTAACTTACTTTCAAGGCTTTCTGGGCAATTGCCTATTGCCCAGGAGAAGATGTTGTTGCATATACGAACCACGTCAGGGTCAGTCAGGATATTCCTAAAAAGAAAGGAAATTTTCAGCTTTTGTGTTTTAGTTCAATTGATTTAGATGAGTAACTGTCTAGAAACAGTTCAGTTCATGTCAATTTTGGTTTATGGGATTCATGGTATGATTCCATATTTTCTTATTTGAACGATGTCTGAAAAATTCTGACAATAAGCATATTAGTACATATAGGTTGGTAAATGTTAGTTTCTAACATAGTCTTTTATCAATACTTTTTAATGCATTTCCTTTTAGAGCAAATTCTGCAGTTATGACTGCAAACCAGCTTGCTTTCCCTTCTGGGCCAGACACTCACTCTACAAAACACTTGTCTACTACAAGTATTAGTTTTCTCTTATGAAGAAGTTCCATGTACATGTACATACCTACAGAAATCTTACTGATGGATTTCCGGGGAAGAAAATTCAGCAAAATACAGGACTAACGGCACCATCTGCTGTGCAGCTTGTTGAACAATCCATCCAAAAGTATCACACATGTACTATTTTGTAAGACTGAGCTGAGACAGTGGAAACTGACAAGGGACCACAGATTTAGGCCAGGAAAGATTCCTTATAAATTAAGAGTACCACCAGAGGGGCATCTAGCGTACACCCTAGGGTATTGTCTGATCATAATATTGTAATTACGTTGCTGAGAAGGGTAGCAGGTGTACACGTGTATTTGATAGCTCTATAATATTATTTAGTAGGTGAAAGGGGTAACCCTCTACCATCAGGATTTGTAAATTCCAGTAATATGTTAAGTACACCACAATAGACTTACCAAAGGATATGGTGCGGTATAAATGATGGGATGTTGCCATCCAAAAACCTCATTAACCCATGCCAAGAACATCTCTGGTTGCACTGAAGAGAAAGCTGCAATATGAAATGAATAAAAGATAGTCAGACTGGCCCCCTAAGCTTATACTAAGTGATCAACATTAAGAAATAGCCAGGTGATTGCTTTAAAGAGGTTGCAGTTGTACAAAAATCAAAGTAGATTGCAAAAATACAATATATTCATGGTTATTTTACTTTTTTTGATACAGTGTTGCAAAGAGATAAAAGTACATGAAGATCATTCACAATGTCTTGTGGCTGCTCAAACGAAGAGACTGATTGACCACTCATCATTACTTTAGAACTGAACATGGTCGGTGAATGGGTTGGACTCGTGAATACTGTGTGACAATTCTGTCCAACAATGGATTACATGAAAAGGTATTTCACCACTTATTTAATGTAGTTTTCTGTTTTATTAACTACTCAAAGAAAGGGGATTTCCGTTGTTTTAATGTGACGACATACTTCTCACAAGATGAAATAATCGCTTTAATTCATTTTAAAGCTAACTTAAAGTTACAGAAATGATATATTTAATTTATATTTAATGTCTCTACTAAAGACCTGAAATGAACCTTTAATTGTCTTTTGTGTGTGAATTAAAGCCTACTTTATGAACCATTTCATAACAGCTTTAATTTGAGTCGAAAGACAACTTAAAGGTTCATTTCATAGACTTTAAAGAGAACTCCTAAATTGTCTTAAACTTACATTTAAAACTTCTTTAATGCCACCTTTAGTGTAACTTTAATTTTTGAAAATGTTTCAGTGGTGAATCTTTAATTTGCCTTTAATTCTACTTTAATGTCCCATGAGTAAAACGTCATCTGTTGTAGATTGCCTTTAATTTTTCTTTAATGTACTATAAGGGGCTCAATAATTCATCTTTAATTTGCCTTTAAGTCTTCTTCAATATACCATAAGAGGTTTAAAAAACCTTCATTTGTGTTGCCTTTACTCTTCCCTGAACTTTATTAATTTGCAAATTGCTTAATTTTAAATGACAGGCGTTTCAGCACCTTTTATCAAGGTTTCTAGAATTGAAATAAGAAGGCATTCTCTCCCCTAGAATCTATATTATTTTGAGCAATAAGATTACTGAAAGGTGATTAAAACTGCGGTTCTCTGAAATCCATGACTGGTTCTTGTGAAGGAAAAAATTATAAACACAGTGAAACACATACAAACTCCATTTTAAAACCAGACTGTTTATTGTTTCTTTGATACTTGTCGGTCATGTACAATACCCATGTATTAAATTATTTGTTTCTTTTATCAACAAGGAGTAAATTAATTGATGAACATTTTTTATGGAATAGACCAAGGACAAGGAATTAAAAAAGGCTACATAAATCTCTTTTCTAATTTATTATAAGTTTGCAATCTGATAGGAAAGATCTAAAGGTTATTTATAATGACACATTTTAGTATATACCAAACAAGTGAATCATTGTTGCTTTTTGCGCATTCTTATTGGTTAACCCGGAGGTGATTCTGATTAGCAAACTACTACTCACCTTCATGTAGCTGAGGAGGAACAAAATGGCTTAACGTTTCACTTTGGTTTAAAGTAATTTTTGGTACGCTAGTTATCCAGCTTGTGTGGTATACACTAAAACAGTATTATTCACCTCAGTGTCAGAGTAACTGGTGCATATTTACGTCGCCACATTGCCGCTCGGTAAATGTCCACAACTATTTGCCTCCACGGTGAACAATTGTTAAATAAAACAGAACACTGTACATATACTTCATTGTAATCTGAGTAAAGATTATAAATTATAGCATAGTCCATTGATAAATAGTTACCGGTAATCATATTTTCTAATCAAAATGATGTGTATAGATGTAAATATTTTCATTCATTGGAATATAATATGAAATTAAGGCCTACATGCACAAGACCTAAAATTTATTGCAAATTCCATATTTTAAAAAAATATATCCAAGGGTCAGTTGGATAACTTAACTTAACTTTAGATATGTTTAAGGTATTGTACTACTGGTAGCCACAGGTCTCATGATCATTCCAAGGGCCTTGAAATCTCGGGAGTTGAGGCCCAGAAATGTCTTTAATATACATAACATACACTGTGGGCTTGATCATCTTTTTTGACAATGTAGTTAAATTAATTGTGGTAATTAACTGGTAGTTTCATTGAAAGTAAAAGTTAAAACTCAGCATGTGTGTGCCAAAAGGGTTTGTTTCCTCATATTATTCTTTGAAAGTGCTCAGCTGGAAGCTTAAGATAGTGAATTACCTGTGCAGAATATAATGACCACCTTCACTGATGGTGATTTTTTTAATATTATTTTTCTTTAACCTAGCCAGTTCATTAAAACAGAACCATGTAAACAATTACTATTTTTGTTGCCAGTGTTTACAGAGCAGGGTTTCACTATATCATACTATTAAAATGGAAAAACGGTATTTAACTTAATTTAATAGAATGAAAGGGTTGACACCACTGCCTGTGTGGGTCCTGTTGAAAATGTACGGTTAGCTTTCTATATCATTTAGGGCCCACTCAGGAAATTCATTTGGAGGCTGACGTTCTGACAGTTCCTCTGCTTCTATTCTGTCCACAATCCTCTCCGTTGCCCTCTTGGATAGCCTCTTCCTGTATGCTTTATCCAGTTTTTTCTTAATTTTTTTCATTGCCCTACTTTCCCAAGGGAGTTTCCTTACTGCATACTTGGCAACCTTAGCATTGCCATTTTCATCATCTTCATAGCAGCTGTCCTCACTACTCATGGCATCCATGACGAGGACCTCTGCTGCCCTTCCCTTTTCATGGTGATCAGTCCACTTGACCAGCTCAAGAGTAGATGTTCGCCTTGTTAACTTCTGAACATAAAAAAGAATTGAAGTATGATTGAGTAGGTGATCAATGTGCCAGAATTTATTACCACTTGTAGGCAATGCAACACTGAATTGTACATGGTTCATAAGGCACTTTCACTTGAGTTATATATAGTATTTATCTAATTAGTATCACATTATTCAGCCCATACATAGAAGACAATCATTTATCTTTTTAATCTAAAGGCAATTTCCAATGGTGTGTATCAAAAAGCAAACAAGAGACTGCATTCTGTAATAGTTAAACAAAAGAGGATTATTATTAAGAAAGTACTCGCATATTTTTCCCGTGCTTTATGAACTTCATTGGTTACCAGTACAACATAGGTATTCATTTTAAGATCTTAATTTTAACATTTCAAGCTATTCATGGATTTGCACACAAGTATGTCATAGAATTAATTAACATTAAGCCTAGATCTATATTTATATATAATCTTGGCTCATATCAAAGTTTATTGTCAGACCCTCCTAAAGGGAAAATGTTTTTCACATTAGTTAGGTGATAGTTCTTTCTCTGCTGCTGCTCCATACTTATGGAATAGTTTGCTGGCTGAATTACGTGATATTCAGTCATAAGCTATTTTTAAATGTTAGCCGAAAACTTATTTATTTCGTGTAGCTTTTAAAACATATCCTGTTTGACATTCACTCTTATTAGTATTACTTATGTAAGTTAATTATTGTTATTATAAATATTCTATTTTATTAATATGCATATAATTAGTTTTACAAATCTGAATTTTACTGTAGTATTTAAGTTGTAAAGCACTGTTGATCATGGAATGTAAATAGCGCTCTAGAAGTTATTAAGTTACTATTACTATTATCTTGAATTTTTGGTCTGTTATTAATACATAATTACCTCTCTTTGGCGGCCACTCTTGCGTGTCACCCTTTTATGCTCTTCATACTTTGAACTACCTTTAAGTCTTCTGGTCTCATATAGGGACAGAAAATATCTTTGGGTATTGATTAGGGCTAGGAGACACAATTTGGCCTTGTTTTTTTATCTGTAGCATGCATCACAAAAGCTACTATCTGTATGTTGACCTGTGGAATGTGACCTGTACTTTATACCCGCTGCAGTGAGTCATGTTTTATTGACCCTTACTTGACCTCTTTTAAATAGTTCATTATCTTTGAAAAGTTCTGTCACTACACTAAAACCAATATTATTGGAAAAAATTGTCCCAATCAGATATAAAAGTTTTCTGTGTGGGTAGGCAAGGACCTCTTCTGATCCACTATGGAAATTTTTGGAACATTTAAAAGTCTCTTTCCCAATGCATGGTTTATAATTAATTAATGTGAGACTTGTTTTTCTTTTTTCTTTACAGTGACATAAAGGAAAGCTGAGGCGTACCTACAGCTGTACTTTACATGTTTTTGTCATTAATATTAAATTGTTGTGAAATATGAACTTTTCCTTACACTGAAGTTCAAACTGACATAAAAGTGATGCAAGGTACCATGCAGAACTAATCAGCGACTGATCAATGTAATTAGTGGATAGTGAATGTGTAATCAGTGAATGATCAGTTGATTACTCATTCAATATTGCCAATACTCAATTTGTAATACATGTATTTGGGACCAACCAAAGGTCCACAAAATTTTTAGTCATTGATTAATCATTGTTGTCACTGATTAGTGATTGCACTTGTGATCCACATTAAATTAGTATCCTGCCGGAATACACCTTTCATAAATGAACTTTTGCCTATGAAACAACTTCTGTTTTCTGGAAATTAAAGTGTTTCTGTGTCCTTTGATTGGCCACTCCAATTCAAGAAAATTAGCTAGTAAATGGCTGGTCGCCATCTGGATTTGTTCTAGATTTTTCATGCGAGCTTACATATCTGTATTTTTGCACAGTCCCTTTAAATTTTATTATAAGTGAACATTCCTGTTGATGGGAGCCACCACAACTTGTTTTTGTCCCTCAAACTCCAGTTCAGCCGAGGCAAATCTTGAAAAGATCCTTTGGACTGGCATAAACGACGAGGGTCCTCCTCGATGGAATTTGTTTTTACAGACTCTAATTGGGTTGCCATATAGACTGGTAGATTGTTCGTGTGGTATATACCATTTCATGCAGGCAAAGTGGTGTGCGAGATGTTCATCCCCCAGCTGAATAGAATGCTTGAAATAGTAGCGTACAATCCCGGCAGACAACAAAAATCTGTCCTGAAGGACTTCTCCATTGTCTGCCTCCCAGGACGCTAAAATCTTGCTAGACCGAATTTGTCTGGGCTGCATTTGTGATCCATATGTAGTTGACCAAATTTTTATTGTTCCAAATTTCTGTATACCTTCTGCCAGATTGGCTATTTCAATCTCCCTTCCTGGGTACTGGATTTTATAAACTTGTTTCAACAATGTCGCGTCATCCACATCCAAATGAACCAGTTTATAACTGGAAGGTCGGGTAACCCCGGAATCATTTCTCCAGTTTATACCATTAAGAGGTGCCTTTGTTGCAATATTTCGAAACTCGTGTGTGACGCACCAATTGTGAGGGTGAACTTCTTCTGTAACATCACTGTCCGACATACCCGAAGGTGAACATAAACCCAAAAATTCAATTTTGTACTTGTCTGGTAACTTCATATCTTTTAATTGCCTTGATATCAAGAGCTTTCTCATGAGTTGCAACTCAACCGATCTCTTGTTGGTTGTAGTGCTGCCCATTATGCCATTAAAGCGTTCGAAACTGAAGCACCAAAAGCTAGTTATAGGTCCGTGGTCGAGTATGACCTCTTTGAGATGATTATGTAAGTGCATATTGGGTGTGATCACATGTTTTCCGTACAGAGTCTCTACTGACTTGCAGAACTTGAGTCCCATCAGCTATGTCCAAGTCAGTTCCAGAAATCAGGGATTGGCATAGGTATTTGCATGCTAGCACAAACGTTTGCCAGCATTTTAAATGCTCGTCTGGTAAAATACCTTTAAGGCAGTAAATTGAATAACTGACTGTCCAATTTTTCCATTGTTCTGCCGTGTACGAACCGGAATTGCTGGATATTCGCATAGGCAGTCGACCGATATCACTGGGAACCTCTATGGAGTTTATCCTCTCTTCAATTTCTTTGAGCTGGCCCGTGGAAAATAATTTCAAATCATTCCACAGCTGGAACATTTTCTTTGACGTACCTAGAAAGAGGTTGTGCATCGGATCTACGGTGCAGAATCTTATAATATCCAAATATTCGAGTTCCAGTAAGACACTGTAGTGGCTGATGCCACTACTCTGCCCTATTGACTTCCGCTCTGCCTTTGTTTTGCTCCTGGAAATTTTTGTTGCTTGGCGCCGATGGTCTTCATTGGTACGGGGACTCCAAGAGTTTCTATCGAATCCCAAATAATCTCTTTTTTCCCCAAAGCCGCCGGGAAATTTCTTTAAGCAGCGAGAGCACCCAACTAACGCCGAATGGCTCTTGAATCCACAGATTTTTCTTGTGGCCGGAACATCAGAAGAAATGCTAATAACTGCTGCACGAAACGTTAATGCGAATCTACTGAGACAAGATCTTAAACGAACTCCTTTCCACAGTGCTTTCAGTTCATCTACTACAGGCTCTAAAAACTGGTTCAAGTCCTTAGGTTCCCTGTCAAGAGAGGGAACAATGCCTAGAACAATGATATTCTCCCATCTGAACCTTTCAGCTCTAGGCAAATTTAAAACGGCTAAATAAAACACTCCAACAGAGTAATCTTTGCGGTGTTTCATGGGTTGAAAAAAATCAAAGTTTAACATGAATCCATAATTTCGTGGTTTCTGCAGAAATGGCGTTCCATTCACAGTTTGAAATTCCGTCCACAAATTTGCGTCATAGACGTCGGCAAGTAAGCCTCCTCTCATTTCCCTGTTTCTCCATAACTTGCAATTCGAAGCGAAGTTTTCCCGAAGTAGAAATTTTTCTAACTCCTCGATAATGCTTCTGGCGCAATAGTAACTAATCGGGTAGAAGCAAGTCCTTCCATTCTGAAGAGTCACTCTTGTTACCATAGAAGCGTTGCAAACCATCTTCCTTCTTCTTAAGTAATAAGTGTTAGTACACTTTTTTGCTACTTGCCGGCCGTTAACCATCTCAAGGCAAGAGTCATATTTATAAAGTTTTGTGCATTTGGGACACACAACAAACTTGTTAAAGTCGTCCCTGTCCAAATTTAGAAATTGTCTTACGAGGTACAACGACCCAGGGAAGATTAAAAGCACATTCTCGAATACCTCACTGGAGATTTCAACGCCAAGAACTTTGAGCCATGAGATAAGGAATTTTAGAAGCCAGACCAGGCCATTATCACTTAAATGGCATGTCGCTTGCCAGAGTAGGAGAAAATAAAGGAGCCAGAAAACCAGCGAATTTACTTTTTGAAGGGCTGTTTTCTGGCGTTGCGCTTCGGGTAACGCTGGTATATTTTCAATGTCTCTGGACAGCATCTCAGGCAACACTCCGCTCCAGACTTCTTCTGATTCTGACTCAGAGGAAGATGACTTTTCGTCACCACTTTTACACTTTTCTCTTGTGCAGCTGTCACTGTCGGTGTCACTTTCAGAGTGAAACTCGTTTTGCATGGGATCATCATCTGACTATTAAAATAAAGAAAAAGAACCATAGTTATTAAAAAACATCAATCGAAAACATCGCTTTTAATAGTGTTTTTGTACACTCCCCGCGGCATCCCAAAAAAGAGACCCGAGAGAATGTGCCCTTCGCAGGAGGAAAGCCTCTTTCTTCTTTAGCTTTTGTTGTTTTTAAGCTTTGACTACAGAAACACCGACCGGCAAGAACATTTTTCTCCTTTAAGTCAGTCCCAGTTATGTATATGCTTTCAACAGTTTTCTTTTACGCGCATTGGGTGTTGAATTAAATTAGTTCGCCGAACTTAATTAATAAGCGTCCAGGGTTCCAGGCGTCTACACGACAAAGAAAAGCGCAGGTTGCTGCGCACAAAGCTATAAGTTATTTTCAATTTCCTGAAATATTCACATCCACTTTTTCTTATTCATTTCCACTGAAACATAATCCAACCATAATATCGTTCACATCCTCTACTTCAGTTAAAAATAAACAAAGACTTCATGACCAATTTCCGAAGTCTAAAAAAAAATCAAACTACACTTTGAATGCTATAATTTCGGGAATCGCTGAGCACTCAAACTTCACTTAAACCGTTCATAATATAAAATGCTGGAGTAATGGTAAGCGGGGCCATGCATAACGATACCTTCGTAATAGCATATAGTTTCTTTTATTACATCTATTACCGGTACATTTCTATTGTTAAATGTATGCTCGACCTCCAAAACACCTCACCTTTTCGTCTTCTGGAGATGTTAATTCTTTTGAAGATGCCGCATCGGCAAGAGAGGGTTCTTGAAGGCAAAATTCTGAAAGTTAACACAAGTCTGTCACTTTTGCAGTTTTTTGCTTAAGTCGGTAAGGACAACAATTGTTGGGTTCACATTAGACCACTAAGTCTGACTTAATAATCTCTTAAGTCGACTTAGTGAAAATGACAGGTGTGAACAAAATTAACCGAGGATGCATCGCCGAGAGGACGAAACGTTAGGAGGCAATTACGCTACCGACTTTTCACCTTATGCGACGTAAGTTGCGTTGCTTGATCACTTTTTTTATTGGCCTACCTAAGTGTCATTTTCTTTTCTTATGATATTCCTCGCCGATTTCCCAACAGATCTGAAGCACGGAAACATAAGATTTTGTAAGGTTATTTGGCTGATCAACCTTTGTAAATTTAATAAACAGACAACAGTCGCAATTACAGCGATTTTACGGCTTCTCGGTCTCATTTTGATCTCAACTTCTTCGCTAAAATGGATTGTGACTACCTCACCACATTTATGATGTTAGTTACCTTATCTGTTATTTTTATCGTTAATGATGACAGCTTTGCTCGGAAACAATTTGTCTTCTAGATATGTCTGAACGCTTAAGCGGACTTAGGGTGACTTGGCTTGACTCAGGCTAAGACAGACTTAGTGCCTAGTGTGAACCCACCAAATGCCTCATTTATATTTGTCAAACATATTTTATATATGTCAAGTATGATTACTGGTTCGCACAAATTAAATAGTCTATTTAGAGGTCACCAGAGAGGTGCATTTTTATTTTATGCTCACCTTGACTGTCTGGTGATGGCACGCCCTTATTATTTCTGATGGTTAAATCGTTCCAAGATAATTCCTGAACAACAGAGGATTCTTCAAGGACAACTGTATTGAAATAGAAGTGATAAAGCATGGCTCATTTGAGTGACTACGTACCTACACACATTAATTATAATTGCATAAAAGCTTAATTAATTGCTGGCGCTGTTGTGTACTCACATTCATTATTTCGTGAAGATGTAGCGTGATCAGTCTTTGCGTCCAATGAATATCTTTTCCTTTCGTGCCTCTTGCAGGTCGAACGTGATACCACGTTGTCACAGTGAGAGCAATAGACATACCCTTTACTTATTTCTTCTCGTTCCATGATTTCTACGCAAACTCAAAATTCTGTCAGATCCAGAGTGAATGTATGTAGCTACGACATGCGTATGTAACACGCCTCTTGCGATCGAATAAAATAAATTATAAGTATTGAACTCTAGAGACGATGTGTATAACTCGACTATATCTGAGATCCTGCGGTGTCTTGACCCTAAAGGTCAATTAAATGTCGCTTAAAGTTCAAAATGACAGAGGCCGTCCTGAATTACCTTTACAAACTTTACAGTTAAAACTAAAGTTTATTTAAAGATTTTAAACTGTTTTAGGTTACTTTAATTTGAAATTAAAGGTACTAAATCTCAAGAGCTCATTTTGGGGTAAATTAAAGGTCATAAAACAAGACCAAAAGGTTAGTAGCCTTTAATTTAATCAAAACGTCAATTAAAGGTATAACAAAGGTACATTCTACATTTTGAATATTTAATGTTATAATTAAAGTCAATTAAAGATCAAACAGACCTTTTGGCGAGCTTTAATTTTTCACAAAAGACACCAAAATGTAAGCGTTTGTCCTGTGTCTGTTATTAAGCTAACTGATAGCGTTGTGGTCGTGAAAAGTGTACAGACCAAGTCTGCAATTCAGTCGACTGAACAGAAGGCTTATTAGAGAAGGTCATACTTATAGTAGAGGACTGCAGATTAATATAAGACTTAAAAAACTATTGTTCTTACCAGCTAAGGTTTCGCTAGAAGGTTGTATTAACAATGGGTTAACATCCCCAACCTCAGGACCTTGTAGTAAAATAAAAAAACGGTCATATGTCATCAAAAAATAGCCAGATCCTCATAATTCATTTGTTATGCACAAAATAACTTATGCCACTGCACTTTAATAATAGTGATGTTGTTGCTAATTGCATCTATTATGTAAGGTTAAAATGAGCCACATTCTAGGTATCTCTCAAATAAACAATTACTGAACAACATAATTTTTAGCCAGCTACACCTGTAGTTAACTTATCAATGATTGTTACTGAGGTGGGCAAGGCCACCATGTCTTCTGACACTGAAGGGAAAAAGAAAATCAAACATTTTCTCTAAGTAAATTGACTTGAGTGGATGGCATTACTTCCTGTAACTCTATTGGTACAAACGTACTTGAAAATCAAAATGGGCTTATCAAACTATAAAACTTTGCCAAGAGCTTGAATTTACCTTGAATGGCAATTTGAGAGTGGCTGTTATCTAAATGTAAAGAAAATATATATAATCATGTGATTAGACTACTCATTCCAGCAATCACATTTATGAAGTACTTGACTAGATTTCTGGGAAAGTCTCATTGGAAAGAAGAACAATAGATGACGGTATGAAGAGGGGTTTCCAACTGGAAAGTCATAAAATAATAACATAAATGCCTGATTTCACACACTATGTCTTCACTAATATTAGATATTTTTGTGTTATGGTCCCTCGATATGTCACCACTTGTATTACAGTTGTAAGCAGAAAATTGACATTTCCTGAGAATAACATGCTTGTCTTGTTTGACCAGTATTTTGAATGGGTACTCCATAAAAACTTTCAACCTATCCTATCATCATGTATAACACAGTACATAATGGTAGAAAATGAAGAACGACTTTCCTGTTTGGCATACTCCTCTAAAAAAAATGAAAAGGTTTATACACGCTTTTAATAAGTCTGGGCGCCACCTTGAATTTTTAATTAATGACGTCATTTGCGGAAAGATTTCCACGTGGCCAACATGGCTACTCACAATGAACCCGCAGTTTGTACATGTAGTGAGGTGAGTTTTCCCTTTAAATCATGTGTACTTTTGTAAACACAAATGTCTTTAGTGGCGAGACAAAAGTTAAGTTGGTGTTTTTGAATTCATTTCAGCTTTCTTCCGAGGATATTCCAGGATCAATGATATCGAGGGCCAATTTAGAAAAATGCAAAAAAAGCGAATTAAAGCTGTGGCTTACGTTATAAGTCAACAGAAACAAGAGCTGAACTTCTCTGGAGGTAAACTTTTATTATAGACTAAGTAGTTTTTGTTTTTGATTGTTTATGCGGCGTTTTTGTCAAACAAAAACGATAACATTAATGTGATAATAAAGCTTATTACTGACATGACCTCTCTTGGAGGTTTTTAAGTTTGATTGCACCAATCACTACTATAATACTATCTCCATTGAATGTTTCTGTTTTCGATCATCAGTGTTTAAGTATTTATGTATCACTTTTAGGGTAAGACAGAACTTGGATAAAGATTTTATTCTGATCGACCCCAATCCCGGGAGAGCATACACATGTGCAAAAAAAGCAAGATGCAGGTTTTGTTCTGGGGAGGAGCAGCTTAGAAATCCAGAAAGCCAAGAGCCCGAAGCACTTGTTACAGATACAGATGTAGACACTGAAGAGAGCTGGAGTAGTGATACATCAGTTCTTCCCAAGCGTTTTTCCTACCTTAACATTGTTGAACATGTCAAAAAATCCGGAAGAGAAGCAAAAAGCTATGTTGAAAGTCCCCTCGAAAAGGGATACAAGTTTTTCTATGAAAATTATTGTCATGGTGTCTTATGTAAGCTTAAAGAAAATGAAATCCATGTTAAAGGGAAGTGCTTTAGATCACAAAAGAAGAATGAAAGGCCTCATAATTCTACAATGATACTGTTAACTACTAGAGATGTTAAGCGGGCTAAGTGTTGTTGTCCAGCAGGTGCAAGTGGGTATTGTTATCACACCATAGGCTTATTATACCTGGTTGACCATGTCATTAAATTAAAGGCCCCTGAATTCCCAAGAACTGGAACATGGACAGACAACCCCCAACAGTGGCACTAACCAAGAACCCAGGGTATAAACCCTGAACCTATTATGGGGTATAATGTGATCAATCCTAAATACAGGGAGAAGAGCTCAGAGGGTTTAAAGTGTACTTTGTATGAAGCCAGACAACCATCGGTCCAAAATAATGAGGGGGGAAATAATTTATTTCATTCACTTAAAAAGCGTTAATCCCTCTTTAGGATTCTGTACTGTGTTTGAACAAAAACCTGCAACGATTCCAACTAAATTAAATGGACACAAGGTTCCATGTGGTAGTGTTTTAAGCTACCAGCTTTCCCTAATAGAAGCAAACTTCAAATTTTCCAGTCTTGCAAAGACCCAGAGCTGTTGGTGACTACTTTCCTGACCTCCCCATTGAAACTACTGGGGTGGGATTGCAAATGCCCCTTTCTTATCAGGAGGACCGGTTTATTAGTCATCTGAAAGTCCCTAATCCATCTTTGATTGAACGAGAAACTAGAGGTCAAAGCAACAACCCGTTCTGGTTTCAAAGTAGAAGACTAAGGTTAACTAGTAGTAATTTTGGACTTGTTTGCAACCGAAAGCTTAACATATCTCAAACAAAGTTTGTTCAAAAAATTTGCTGTCACCAAAGGATCTTTCTAATGTACCTGCTATAAGGTACGGGATTTCAAATGAGGCTAAAGCAGCAAATAAGTATGCTGAATACAGGACAGGTATTGGACATGATGTTCAGGTCTTAGAGTGTGGTTTTGTCGTGTCCAGCACAATGCCATGGTTGGCTGCTTCACCAGACAGAAAGGTGATAGATAAAATATTTGGTTTTGGTTTGGTAGAAATCAAATGCCCCTATTCATTAAGACACCTGACACCTGAGGGGGCATGTGCAGACCCAAGTTTTTATTGCCAACTAGTTAATGGTAGGCCTGAGCTTAAAAAGGATCACCCTTATTACTATCAAGTACAAGGCCAGATGACGGGATGAAAGTGGTGTGATTTTGGAGTATTTTTCCAGAAAGGCTTTATTGTACAGCGAGTAAAGTTTGATGAGCCATTTAGGAAGTCAATGATTGCTTAACTAACAAACTTTTATCAGCAGCATGTAATGCCAGAGGCCATGAAGGTTTAAGTCTAAAGTTTAGATTCTTGTTCAGCTTTCTCTTATTTTGAACCTTAGGGATTAGGTATGGCTTGTGTTCCCAGCATGTGAACACAGAGGGAAGGCTGCCAGTGTTCACAAACCACCTACAACTGAAACTAGAATACTCTAAGTCCTCATCCCTAAAATGAAGGGAACAGACGACTGTATGCTTCTGCACCTAGAGAAAAAGCGAGTCACAAATCAATGATGGCAGCTGAAATCTTTCCGCGAATGACGCCATTCATTAAAAATTGAAGATGGCGCCCAGACTTATTAAAAGCGTGTATAGGTATGTGCCACCCCAAAGTGTTTGGATTTTCAGCAGTTTGGTCTGAAGTAGGGTATGGGTATCAAGGGGACCTCTAGGCTATGAACAGTTCCTGTCTTTTTCTTTAATGTTCAGTGTCAGATACTAAACAAGATAAAGGCGTTCAAGAATTGAGTATATCTTTCAGAAGCCAGGTCTGAGAATGACGGGTGTGGAAAATTACATATTTTGGTCTGAAATAGGATCAGGATTTGGACAACCGGGCGGTATACCTCCACTGATTCTGAAGAATTCCCGGGTGTTCCGGAACCTAACCTACTTGGACGAGAATGGAGCCCCTCCTACTCAAGTAAATAACTGGTAGCTTATTTGAATACTAAGGGTTCTATTCTTGTCTAAATAACGACTCCTGACCTCGTCCAGGGGGAGGAAATCCTCCCAGCCTAGCGGCGCAGATTGAAGGAGCCACCTCGGCAAAGACGATCAGCGGGCGAAGGCGTCACTTCCTTGGCAGAGGGTTGTGCTGGTGGGTGAGAAAAAAAGATTTGGTTATTTTTATCCATGGATAGTATTTTTCAAACAATCGATCTTATATTTTACATAATTTTACAGTACATAGAATATTTACCTTAAGTTGAGGAACACGGGATCCATTTCTGCGTTTTCAAAGAAAAACCCTTTGTTCCCGGCAGTGGACATCTTGGGCACTATAATCGCCCTGAAGTGGCCTGCAAACAAAGGGCTCTTTATGCCCACCGCCCAACCTACGGAGTTTGACTGCCCCTCAAAACCTGTGATGTTCCATTGGAACGTCACCACTCTTCCCGGCATCATGGGTGGTGTCACCTGAAGTGTAATGGATGAAATGTTCATTTACACCCTGAGTTGTAGAAACTGTGTGAAACTCTTGCAGTTAAATAATTGAGGCAATCAAATATTTCTATTGCTATTAGCGGAGCTCCACCCGCGCGAAAAGCACGCATGTGGATGGAGCCCCATACCTAAGGAATTGTGGTAATCTACCCATCCAAGAAAATTTGGTAATCATGTGACCATACACCTGACCGTCCGTCCGCACCACATGGAAACCA
>NC_133203.1:18317462-18327462 GCF_958299795.1 Porites lutea
ATACATTTCTCTAATTATTTTCCCGCGAACTATTTTTAGCAATTCTCTAATCTCGGCTGGTTTGTGGGAAAAACTTATAGAGACAATCTGTATGGAAATTTCAAAATGCGACCGCAAGCTTTCCAGCACAGCATAATTCCCCAATTTGTTTCTGTTAAGTCCATAAAGTTTCCAATTCATGAATTTTTCAGAAGTGAAGTGTTTGCTTACCCATAAAGATGGCTTAAACCGTGATAAGGTCTATAAGTGACTTGCAGCTCTTTCAAAGCGCTTGAATATCAATAAACACCCACAAAAGTTAAGTAGCTTACCTCCTGTGTTTACAGGTGGCTGAACTGGGACGTCAACAAGAGGAGTAATCTCCTTATTTTTCAGTTTCTGCATAGCCAGTGTCTTCACGCCCTCAAAACCCAAGGGTAGGGCGCCTAAAAAATTTCTTTGCAGAGAACGGAAATCCGTGGCCGTCTTGATTATTCTCTTCGACTGATAACAGTGTGCAAAAACCGCGCCAACTTTCTATCATGTATTGTGCAACTTGCTCTGTTTTTATGTTTTCCGATCGAGAACAGCTCAAATAAGGGCACTAACTTTACTTCTTGTTTTATTTCCCTTTCTGACATCTCGAAAATAACGAAATTGATGAAAAAAAAATTGGAAAAAGGCATGCTAGGTATTTCCCGGGAGATCTGGTGCTCTAACTGGGAGACCGGCAGATTTGATGAAAAACTTGGAGACTCCCGGGAAAACCGGGAGAGTTGGCAGGTATGCAATATTTGTGCTTTCGTAGGGCATAATTTCAGGTTTTAACATCAGTTTATGCTACTATAAACTTAAGCTATAACAAAATCACGGCACTTGGTGGTTGTGGCAGAATTTCTTACCAGTGTGTGTACAAAATGTTCTGGTTTACACATGTACAATACATAATCATCCTGTACTGCCTTGTTAAGTCTTCAAGGGTTTTCTTTGGTTTTTCCTTCCAAGTATCATTAACCTTTTTGGGAAGGGAAGAAATATCTTGCATCATTCTATAGTGGCAAACCTTGGAAGCTGAGTTAATGTAAAGCCCAAGACCACTCTTTGGCTTCCTGTGCGAAAGATGCGGTCCATTGTGCTTACTTTGGATAGTGTAGTTATCTCTTTAGCCACATGCTAATCCTTCGTTAACCAAGTCATAAACGCATATCATTTGCTAAGCTTAGAAAGTTGCTTACCTGGCAAAGCAAAATTTAGGTTAGAGTGTACAAATAGGTGGGTGGAAGTAAAAGAACAGGCCACAAGGATGGCAGAAATTCCTCCATTTTAGCAACCACAAACTGGTCAGCTGCATTTAATGATGAAAACCTAGTACTTACTTACTTTTCCATTGAAAAAATCTTCCGTATCCCATCCTAGTTGATTAAAATGAAGATTTCTGGAATGCTATCTGATGGTGTTTCCGAAAGATGCGTGATGACAACTGGAATTTGAGTGTGGATGGTTTCTGGGATAATGGTTAAAGGCAAGTGGTCAGCACAATACAAGGCTGCAAATAACAGTCGGTCATCGGACAATGGTCTGATAAATTTGACGTTTTGACCGGCGAAATATTAGTCTGGTCTGTCACTCTGACCGGGCACTTTTGATCCAAATTAAACTTTTAATTATCATACTTTCATGACGCTTGTGGCAAAACATTGTTCCATTATTTGGCTAAACACACCCATTGACAATCAAAAAATAATAATCTGCTTTTGAAAAGTAAATCAGAATTAAATTTTTGTTTAATTATACTGGTAAAGAATTCGGCTTAACGTTCTCAGCGACGAATTGCAGACATGCCGGTTCGGGCGCTCCGGTTTCTGTGAAGTCACATTTCTGAAAAACCATCAAGACTCCAAATTTATGAACTTCATTAAACGAAATCCGACTCAGGTTTAATATTCGTATTCATTTTATTTCATTTTGTTCCTTTGACTAAAAAGACCCATTCAGAGCAATAATCAGTAAGTTTTTTTTGGAATTTATTGCATTCACGAATCAGTTCCGTTTACATAATGTGTATATAAAGAGGCCCAATGTTGCAGATTTCCAAGACAAAAAGATTATAAAAGATTCCAAAGTATTTTTTAACCTAAACAGCAGTTCAGTGCACTCAGGAGGCTTTGAAATAATTTTGCTTCCAACTAAACAGACAATCATTTTTGTCAAAACACAAACGACAAGTAGTCACTCTTCATAGGCACGATTGCATCACCGTTCACTTCTGCTCCAAGTTTGCAGTTTCAATTGTAAACAGTGATAAATCTGCATGATCTAAACGTCTGACTTGGTTTTTTCCCTGCCTAACTGTTTGTTCCATTTGCGCGGGAAAACAGAGAGTGTGAGAGAAAATTGTCGGTGGTCGTGTATGAGTCAATTGTTTGCTTGATCTTATTACTTGGTTGTTTGAGTTTCAGTTCGAGTTCGACAGCAAAAATGGATTTTTTGCCATTACAGATTTAATATCTCTGAAGAAACATCTTGACCAAGGTTTCGGCAAGGAAAAACAAAGCAGTGGGACAGGGCGAAAAGAAGTGCTGCTCATGTGCTGCTTAATTCGTGCACTGTAAATATAACCTCACAAGAGTTGGATCCAGATGCATTTAGCCTTCAAAGGGCTAGAAAGCCGCAAGATACGACTCACTAGGGGCAAACACGATGTGCCGTGTTAATGGCTGCGACAAGTTCAAGCCATATGGCTTACCTATTCATGGCTGTATTGATGGATCCTCTCTGAGAATTATGTGGCTAAAGGTATGTAGAAGCAACAATGACCCAGATATTTTTTTAAAATTTATTTTAATTTTGCCTTACAATAATTACAAAAAATAAGCGAAAAGAGAGAAAAAAAAGTGGCGAGGAGACCTATCAAAAACTATAGGAGCTTACAAGAGGTTAGGCCTCCTCGAACTACAGGTTACAGCTGTTTAACATCAATTAAAGAAAAGATGACGAAAAGTTGAAGATGGAAAGAATTACGAACTATTTTCATATTTACTCAATAATTTAATTAAAAATTAAACAAGACTTACCTGTAAGTTGACGTGTGATGATAATTCTGCCAAATCATTAGTAGCAAGGAGGGTTAACATGAGATGCGCATGCACTGCCACAGGTCAGTCTTAAAAGAATTGTGATCACTGAAACACAGCCGAAACGATATCAATTGAAGTCTAGTATTGGAGTGACGGAAAAGCAAATGCAAGGGGTGTGTGTAAACATATGGGTGCTATGGGCATGTTAACCCTACTGTATTACTAATGATTTGGCAGAATTATCATGAAACTTCAACTTAGAGGTATGTCTTGTTTAATTTTCAATTCTACCAAATCATTATGTACATCGGGGTTACCATGAGATGTAAACGCAGTGAGCGCAAAATGAGAATGCACCTAAACAACTTCACATTCGGACTTTAATTGTACACTACTTTGCAACACAATTTTGTTTTACAAGGCATTAACCTATGTGAGAACTGCCAAACTCATCTGTTTTGTTACAGCAACTGGCTTCTTGTAAAACTTCCGAAAAGTGGACTCCTCAGTCCAACCAGCTGTAGCTAGGATCACATCTGTGGAAACTGGCATAAGAGCTTTACTCATTGAAGCACACCTAGTGCTATGACCAGAAAATATTTCTGTATCAACAACTGCTTGTCCCAACAAAGTTTTGTTGCAGTGTCCAATAGTAGATAAGGTTACTGACTTCTAAGGTTTAATGTTCGAAACAAGCAATTTTGAAGAATTACTGAGCTTTTCAGTAGCCCATAGGTAATAATCTAATGTTTCAGAAACACACAGTTCCCTCACTGGATACTTGTAAAGGCGTACATTGTCAAAAACTTTGCCAGGTTTGTCCTGCTCAAGGTGTTCAGTTAAGGCAAAATTAAAGCATGTGTCATTCTTCTGCATGTATTGCTCTGATGTGTCCAAAAAAGTGAAAGTCTGACACTTCTACCCCGTACACTAGGCAATCAACATAACAAATTTTAGGGTGAGTTCCTTCGAGTTGATCTCGTGCAAAGGCCAAAATAGACTCAAGTAATCAAGGACAGTATCCACAGACCAGATATTGTTATACTACAAATCAAGTATTTATTATTTAAGAATACATAAAAGGAAATGTCAGAAGTTATGCTCCCTAAATAAAATATAAAGTAAATTTACTACAATGTAAAATTTAAGAATGATTACTTTCTAAGTTTACTTCGAAAAATGCTGAAATCCTGTTCGTGCACTATCTCTTTGGGAAGAGCGTTCCACAGTTTAATAATTCTAACAAAGAATGAGTGCAACAAACAATTTACTCAAGCTAAAGGCTTTACTATACGTGAAGACAGTCTCGCAATCCTCCTACCCTAGAGGAATTTGATTTACAATAATAGTAGCAAGAGTTGTCTGACTTACCTCAGCTGGTGATCCTCCTGGGTCTCGGTTGCCGGTTGCCTAGGTGCTGGGATTCTACTGGGGCCAAGCATGGCCGCGGCCTTGACCTGAAAAATAATTAGAGGAGGCTCTTCCCCTGCCAGCACTCTGATTGAAGCGGCCAAGACCACGTACACCCCTAGAGGCTGGGATTTTGTAACGCTCCATGCGTCTCTTAGGAGTCACTTTACTGCTGAGCTTTTGTGACTTTGTTAACTCTTCCGCTTCCTTGTTTAGGTCATCTCCAAACAAGAATGTTGACACAGCCGTAGGTGGGTTGCATAAAGGAGCATATTGCTTGTTCAGGTCAGGACGAATGAGATCTCTTCGTTTCAGATTAAGCTCTCCATTTGCTGACAACAGCAGGACTGCCATATGGGTCAAAACATTCCTCTGATCCCCATTTGCACTGTTACACAGCTGAAGTACATCATATAAACCTGACAAGAGCAAGGACTACCTTCTGGAAAGCTGAATCATTGTTTCTGGTCTCCTGTCGTAATTGTTGCCAAATTCGTTTGTTTATCTTGGGTGCAACCAAATTAGTGCAGTTTTCAAGTCTAAGGTACTTATTCTGTACCTTGGCCAACTTCTTTTTTGTGAGCTTCTCTGTAAGCAGACTCTTCACTATTTCTGCCAAATTTGCATCTATGGCAGGTGAAGTTTTCTCTAGAACGCTAAATTCATCAGCAAGTGTTTTAAAGGAATCGCCATCCGAGCCTTTAGCATGGTCTGAGGTTTTTGGCTTGATAAAATCGTTTATTTTAGTTGCAACAGCTGTATCCGAACACTCAGTGCCTGCTTCACCTAATCATAATCTTCAAAATTGGCATAAACCTTCTGAACAGAGTCTTGTACGTGAGCCAAAGTATCTCTTTTGGCATCACCTAAAAGTTCGGCAAACATCGCCTTGAGGTCTACAGGCAAAGAACCTCCAGAATTTGTAATCTTCTGAGATTCCTCAGTCATTGTCTGAAGAAATTAAGATGGATAAAGAAAGCGTCAATCTTTTTGCACTACAAATCCGCCACGTGGTATAAAAAAATTGGTCCAAATAACCAGCTATATAGCTAGTCACAAACTTGTTGAGAGTCATAAAGATACAAGGAAAGGGTGTAAACGCGTTACACCACAATTGTTTAAACTCTGGACACGTCAAGGAGTCTTCTCATAAAATTATAATTCAGCACAAGAGCTGAGTCCACCTGTGACACGTCACAGAGCACAAAAAGGGAAAAAATCCAGACAATAACGGCTGGAAAATGTAATGTGGAGCACGTCTACTGTAAAAGAAAAATAAACAAAAAAGTAACTGTTAACTTACCGTGATAAGCAGCTGCCAAAGGCGGAGAAATATCGCAGAAAAATAAACTGCACATAATGATTTGGTAGAATCTTCAGGTTTTTCTAAAACAGGAAATAGATTGAGAGTTGATGACCTCGTTGTTAAGTGAATTAAAAAACTTAGGCCCTTGAAAAAAGGGCGAGAACTTCTTAGTGTTTGTACCTCAATATGGTAGATGGTAGGCCTGGGAATTTCTTGTGTTGTAAGAGTGGAATTGATTGCTTTTTGGAGAAATTGTCGTTAAACCTTGGAGGTAAGAATGGATTTTTGCAATACATAAATTGGCCCAGTTGAACCAAATGGATATTAAATTTTAGTATACCGAGGTCCTTAAAGATGGGGTCTGTATGAACATTGAAATGTGATTTACTAATAATTCTGATAATGCACTTTTGCAGGAAGACAAGGCGGTGGAGATTGGTTTTATAGGTCGAAGCCCAAACTATATTAAGGATAAATTAAGGAGTAGTAGAGCATACGTAGGGACAATTTAGGAAGAAAGAAGCTGCAGCTAGATATTATACCGATTGAATTCACAACTTTATTTGCAATGCGTGATATTTCCGACTTCCAGTTTATGTTTGCATCCAAAATTAGTCCTAGAAAATTTGTCTCCTTTACTTTAACAATATTTTGATTATGTATACTTATTCGAATATTACGAATTGTATGTACTTGTGTCAGATTGCCAGAAAAGCAACTTGATGCGCTTCTGTAGAGAAGCAACGCTGCTACAAAATATTTCTACATGGTACTGAACAATGAGGAGGTAAACTTGCATTCCAAGAAACATCAGATTCGGCCTTTGATTGGGGACACTCCTGTCAATGAACTCCATCAAACAGTCTCTCACCTGCAGAAAAGAGAGCTTTTGTACGGATCTCCAGTTCTGGCGATCATGACAGTTGATGTCACAAGCCCCAAGACCATGCTCCATTAGAGAAAAGACATGGTATGCACGTTTGATGTGATTTATGTGAACCATATAGTCCCCAAGGATCAGAGCTCTTGTGGCATGGTCTAACGGATTCAGCATCATCTTATGGTTATGAATGTAATCTAGATCTCAAAGGTCCCTGATGATATAGTGGCCCCTTCTGTTTCCTCCTTGCGACAAGTAAACACAAACCTTAAGGTCAGCAGGAACCCACCAGAATCTGTTTTCTGTGGCCTCAGTTCCAGCAAGCTGAAGCAGGTTAGCAAAAATTTGTCATCCATCAAGCATGAATGGTGATTCGTGAAGAAGGAACATCATAGAATCACTGTACTTCCTGCCATTGCCTGTAAATGAACCTCGTGTCAAACCTTTTTAAGGTGAGCATACACAAGATGGCTACACCTGGGAGGTTTGGATGGATTTAATAGTACTGTATTAGTGTAGGAGCCTATATTACACTCCCTAAAAGCTTGATATTATGGCGTTACACCCTTCTTCTCCATCGCCAACTAAAAGTAAAATGGTCCAGGCATTGATGGTTTTCACCAGTTAGTCCATAAAAGCCTATAAGCTTGTCGGCAGCCTGGTCATATGTCCCAAGGGCAATGATCTTCTGGCCCACAGGTATTCATCGCAACAAATGTTGCTAGCCTAGGTCCCACCAAAGCATGATGACCTCCAGGAAAAGTATCAGTGGTGCTTTGTACCACTTTCTGTTATTATGAACATGAGAATTTGAAACTTGTAACAGATAGACTTGATAGACTCACGCCTAGCTTACCCCACAAGTTTCTGTTGCATATTTCACACTCATTGATACAAACATAGGTTTTTCGATTTAGAGAAAAGCAACTCGGATAAATGTTGAGCTATTCTAACCTTTTGCTCCTCTAACTTGTCAAGCATCTCCGATGATGTCAGATAGGCATTACGGTTTTTTTCAGTTTCTTTTCCCATTCGAGTCACAAGCCTTACTTCTTGGTAACAAGTGCTTCTTGAATGAAGGTAAATTTGGAATCAATAAGCAGAAAAAACACATTTTATTAGAAAAAGTTTGAACATCAGCTGATCTTGATCAAGAGACACTTCTAAATGGTCCTTTTATTGTCCCTTGTGAATCCTTTCCAGGCTTCACGAAACTGAAGTGAGGCTCCGGATACCAGGTAATTTTGCTGTCGTCCTTGTCAGGGTTTAAGTCATTAACCAGTAGTTTAGGGTCAACAGGAACTGTTTCATTATTTACACTGTATACATACTTCTTCAGATAGAATCCTTGACATCGTTGCTTTACAGGAACATTGGAAGCAGCAGATCATTTTGTTGCATCCGTTAAATTGGATGATTTCTTTGTGACAGGCACAAAAAAGCAATATCTCGAGCAGAAATGGCACCTTTCCAAGCATTTTGCAGATTGCAGGAACCTTTCACATGCTGACCCAAATTTCCCATGATGTTCAGACTGATTAAAGAAATGTCAATTTTGCTTGCCGGACAGAAATCACTAGATTTGTTAAGAATGCAGACATTGGTGAATTTCGGATTTATCTGAGCATGCAATTCTGACAGCCCTACCAAAACATTGTATTCTCTTACATGAGCAATGAAGGCATTGGTTTTGTGCACTTGTGTTGCCAAATGCTGTCGGACACAATATGTGGCTTTCTTGACACTGCGAAGAGCAACGTTCGTCTCACAAAGGCTGCAGTGAGCAAAAACAATCTCATTTTTTTCTTTTCACAGGCGGTTGGACACTTCTAGTTTGAGCCATCTGTGTTTTCACGATCCCGTCTACAATTTTCCGAAATTTTTGCAACCCTTTATCTTGGTCAGGCAAGTTGGCTTGTTTAGCATCAGACTTCTTTGACTCAACCTTTTTGTCGGAAGCGTCCTTCTCATTGTTGCAATCACTTGGCGATGAGGTTTGAATTTAAATGACTTCTTCATCTTGATCCTTGCTGTGACCGTCATTGGGTAGGGTGGGTCTTTTTGAATGTTTTGGGGCACAGTCGTGTCATTGCTTTGGTAAGGCTCATTATATTCACGACTATACTCTCCCTTTGATGTCTTGTCAGAGCTTATTTTTATCGTTTTACATGCTTGGTCGTGGTGGTGCAGAGCAACATGATTCATAGGCGGGTGGCCGCAGTACTCACAGAGAGTACTGCCAACTGTTTCAAATTCTTCGCAAGGACAAAAAGTACACTTTCCCCCTTCTGCTCTCCGTTTATCATTGCCCATATCGTGAATGCAGTCATCTAAAACAAAATAAAGCAGTATGGTAACCTCAAATTTTTTTGTAGCCTGTGTCCACTTAACAAGATGTTCAGCTGCTTAGAAACAAAGTTTTTTTTTTTCTGAATCACATTTGTCTTGTATAATAGAACCCTAGCATAACCCACGAAATTAGAAAGATTTTTTATCCGCACAACCTTTTTGTTGAATCTGCTGGAAATGGGGTACTGGTTGTAGGCTTGCAGTTGCCTGAGTGCGCTTTAAAAATTTAAACTTGCGAATCTGTGATCTATTAATCACGCAATAGGGAAGGAAATCAATCAACACGTTGCGTGAGTAATGTATTCTAATCTTTCTCAATCGCATGTGGCTGGGCTGCCTAGTTGATTTTTATCCATCTAAAATAACGCACTGCCAGCCCAAAAAGACACAACGGCAGAAAAAAAAAAAAACGGAAATGTTTACCTTCATGTACAATGCATTTGTTAGATATGTAGGACAAGAATTTGAGGCTTCTAAAAAACTGGGTCCCAAAGGCAAAGCATTCCGTGTTTGTAATAGCAGAGGACAACTTGGACATCTCCGAAGAGAGCTTGTTAATGTGCTTTGGCCTTTGCAAGATTCTATCCTTAAATGGTGAGTAAAACTAAACTTAAATCCAACATTGTTTAAACTTTTAAAAAAAAAAACTGATACCATATTACTTTCTCGACATAATGATAACTTTTTTCTTTGTCCCACGCTCATGACATGCTGATTAATTCATTTTCACATTTGTTTCACCGAGCTTAACATTTACCGTCTTTCATTCTTTCACCACACAGTGCGAAGTCAACATTGCTGATCCTTGCAGTATGCAGGATGCATGTCAAATATGAACCTAGTATATGGCCTAGCTCTCCGTGAGTTCTCTGTAGCTCAAGTGTATAGAGCACCCACTTGGTGCTTGGGAGGTCATAGGTTTTAATCCTATCGGGGACTCAAATTTTTTTCATCCCACGCTCGTGACATGCTGATTAATTCATTTTCACATCTGTTTTA
>NC_133203.1:18332462-18336247 GCF_958299795.1 Porites lutea
TTTCAGAACAATTTCATGTGCTTAAGGAGATGCTCTTTATAAGAAAACTCAAACCATCCCTAAACGTGCAGGCAGACTCGATTCGCGCAAAGGTATTCACTTGAAGAACTTGTGATCCTTTGTTATTGTGCTAATTTGTAGAGACTATAGAATTTAAATGTTCGCATTATTTATTCATTTTGCCTTGAGAATGGTGTTATGATGATACCGAAATGTCAGCTTTTAACGTTAATATTCGCTTGATTATATCTTGTCTCGCTGAGCCAATTGAACACAGTCAACAATACAGATACTGTAATTGACCTGAACTTGAACAGAAATCATGTGATAGATCAGCCCTTCAGCATGGATCAACAAGGAATTGTTTCAGCAACAGGCACCTTTTATTATGGCATCATGGCAGGAGATATTAGTACACCTTTAGAACTTTTTTGACCAATACATTTTACCACAATTAGCATACCCCAGGCTCACGTTTGCATGCGGTATGACCTCAAGTTAAGTTTTGGTAAATCAAGTAAGTCGTTTTAGGTTACTGTTAGCACAAGTCTTTTATTCACTCTGAACCTACATGTGGAGAATCCCTTATTATAATCTACTGTCACAACCTGTAACAAATTAAATGTTTGTACACGAGCTATTAATTGTGTGATATTATTATACCTTATATCCATTCCCTTCCCCCCAGAAGTAAAAATTTGAAAAATATTTTTTCCAGGTGTATTTATGAATGGAAAACATCGTCAGTATTTAATTGAGTGGCATCTCTCACACTGCTATAATAAGTTAGACGGGAAATGCTTGGTTCTATAATACCTCCAAAACGCTATAAGTAAAGTAAAGTTTCATATAATCTCAAAACCCAGTGTAGACTAAGTGAATATCATCTTGGTTTTATGAGAAGCGTTCCAGACCAAACGTGAAGACTTACTCTTTCTTCCTTGCTTTAGGAAGTTATTTTTGAAGGATTTCCACTTCTAAAAGTTTCTCTTCAGCCAATTTTTTTGATCGCTGGAAGACCCATAAATTAACAGCTTGTACTTTATCGCTTAATGACAATTCTTCTGACCTTTTTTTTTTCTCATGGGATACTTTTCCTTATGTCCCCGTTATTCTTTAACATTTGATTTGGCTAAAGACCAGGCAGAAACAGTAACGGATGCCTCCTGTTTTTAAGTTGACCTTTCTATGTCCGACGAGACTAATTTTGTACTGGTACAAAGTGCTCTGAGCAACAATATTCCTTTTTCCCATCTACTACTTGATTGAGGATCTGATGAAAATTGTTTGGTACATAGGTGAGATCCGGCCGTTTTTCACTTTGATTATTTTATATGGGTGCAGCACTTGACTGTCTTACTTTGCTTACAAGAATTGTTACGTCGCCATTTTGAGTATGAGGGCCTTCAGGCCTCGCTTCCATGCAACTTCCGCGTTTTTCCTGAATCAGCGTATTATGGGAAGTTAGGAAAAACATTTTTGTGGGGGGTGTAACCAATTAATAGCCAGTGAGAAACTCATCAAATTCGAACTACTGTGGCTTATCCGGTACCGATTAAAAAAAGTAAAATTAAAATTAAAAAATGCTCCACTACAAGACTCAGTCGGATACATACGCAGATGTCCCAGAAGTATTCTGGCTTCCTCGCGATAGTAATAGTGAGTTGTGCCTACTTGCAATAAAAAGGTCTTCTGATGACCACAGAAACGATTAAACTGTTTGAAGTATTTACTTCGATTCAATTCTCATAGCCAATAAATGAAATGCCCTGGTTCGCTCTAGGCACTATTATGACTGATAGAAATCAAGTAAGTTTCTTTCTTTGTAAAATAAATCAATAAAGTCGTTAAATTTTCTAAAACACGTACCCTAGCATCCTCCAAATTTTGTGTCCACATTAGTCTTGATAGACTAAAACTCAGTGCCATTAAAAATTGGCCATAATTTGGTCCACGATAAGTTGACACATTGAGTAAGCTACTAAAATATTAAACAAAAAGGATAAAACATGGTTATGTACATAAACAATGTAAGAATAATTTTTTGAGGGGGAGTACTTACCTCACGACCAGGGATTAATCTCATAATGGTCCCAAATTTTTTTGATTTGCAAGATCAAATTGAAATTCAGGTTGAAATATTTTAACCTAGGCTAATTATCTATTTCCTTTGTCTACTCACCCTAACTGATCTGCCTAACCCTGATAAATGAAAATAGTGGAGATAAAAAAAAAGGTAGTGAGATACTATTTTGTCCAGTAACATTATACTGGTTAACCCTTTTTATGTTGGGAGAATGTACTGTATATAACAATATTGTTGTTTAGTATATATATACTCAGTGATCTTGGTGATTCAAGCAACCTGATTGGTTCGCTATCTCGTAATATTCACCACGCTAGGCGCTGAATATAAAGCAAAACAAAATTGCTGTCGTGAACTGGGTGTTTTGCCAAGTTTCAGAGCAAGAACTTTTTGAAAATACAAGAATATCCCAGAGTTGATGATTTTGAAGGTAAGAAAAGACTCTGTGGTGTTAAAACAGCATTATTTTATTGTGAAGTGACTTACTGTAGCTGACTTTCATAGGCTTGCAGCAATGTTTTTATTGACCACTACAGAGAAAAACAAGGAAACTTTGTCACTGTTTTGTGAACTCGGGATTTCCTCCCAAGACTATTTTGCCTGGAAATAAATGTTAATTTATGGAGAAAAAAAGAAAAGCAACTATTTTTGAAAACTGTTGTGGCAAGGAACACTGCACTGCAGAGAAACAACACTCACCTCAATCGTAGCTGCCATTGACAGCATTTGCAAGAAATGACAAAAAAACTTTCTCATTCATGGTGAGTTGAAAAAAATTAAAACTATGATTTTCCATGTTTGAAAATATGGTGAAGATCGAACTGTTGCACATCAGCTGTTTACAGCTACATGTTCGTGCATGAATTCACCTGTGCATCAAACTAATCGTTTTTTAATGGTTTTGCTTTTGATTCTGTTGAGATCACTTCGTGTGTATGTACTAAAACAATTTTTCACCTCAGGCTCAGGGCGAGACTTCGTCTAGGGGATTATTCATCAACATTAGCTTTGCCTTCCACCACTCGCTAGCCACCTCCGCTTTGGTGAATAATTATTTAGTATGTACTAAACCATTGAGATAATTGAGCACAAACATGATGATCTCTTAACTCATTTACTGTTGCCAATGTTTACAATTTTGACGCGCAATGACCAATTGGCCGCGGTTGTTGCTTTTTCTTGCTGACAAATAAAACTTTTGAAGGCATTTGTTTACGTCTTGCAGGGAAATTTCTTCAAAAGAAGTTGGGAGTTGTTATGTTTTTGTATTTAAAATCATTCTGTAAAAAAGATAACTAAATTTAGTTTTAAGCTTATTTATGAATAAGTCGACTAAATAAAGTGATGCAAGACTTCAGCTTAATCTCAATTTGTAAACAAAAACCTTTTTCACCAGTTTTATTTATAAATTCATGTAAAAAAGACAAAGCTTTACTTGTCAAAACTTCCAAACTGAACTTCGTCACCTTCACGTATTTCGGGAACAGCTTACTTGATTAGTTGTGAAATTTCTGTGTTTGTTACGGCAGCAAACCGTGAAGGCATTTTGCTCGCAACTTACATGAGTTTGGCGTTGCTCGCTCGGAAGAACTGGAGGTGAATCTGTGAATAGTGCAGGATATTCACTGATTGAGTACCCAATCAGGCACGCGAAAAACACTATCCATTGTTTTATTATATACTAAACTTAGATATTACC
>NC_133203.1:18343947-18358947 GCF_958299795.1 Porites lutea
GAAGTTTAGCGTAGTATAGGGTACCAAAATGCAGCTGAACTAGCTCTAGTATAGCCTCATCCCCACTCAAAATTTTCTAAAGTACCCCCCTAGGTTATAAATGTTGACAATCCAAAACTCTGAAATGAGTGGGAGTTTGACTGCAGAATTTTAAATATCTGCAATGCACTCCAACAATCCACCAAACAATTTTGTGCTAAAAGATATTCAGCAACATTATATCATTCAAAACCAGGAACTTTTAAACGTCATCAGCGAGCCTGATAGGGTTAAAATTTATGAGAGCTACCCACACAAAATTTTAAGTATGTTTTTTGGTATGTCCAACAATCTTGGACAAAACTGTTGAGAAAATTGCGTACTTGGGGGGCATTTTTTCTAAACTTCGTAGCCGACTGATTCTTCCCTCCCCCCTCCCCCTGGAAGCAGTGTTGTTGGGTCTTCAAAAGAAAGCCGGATCCCTAAGGATTTGTAGGAAGCAACTTTGAACTGGGGGAGGGGGTTTTCTTTACGCAAAGCCGTTGATTTGGAAATAGTTTTGTTGTGTTAGGTAGTGCACATTAATGAAAACATTTTCTCAAGTAGTTTTGTCCAGGATTGAAGGTATTTCTAAGGTGTGTTGTGAGTGACTTTAGTATGTTTTAGATATGTCATTTTTCAAAACATACCTAAAACATAGTTTAAAAACATACCTAAAAGGTACTTAATCTTTTGAATAATCAAGACATACCGGAAACATAACTTTAAGACATACCAAAAAGGTAGGTAATTTTTTGGGAGGAGATATGACATACCTAAAACATTGGTCATAGGCAAATAAGTGAGATGATATACCAAGTATATACCCCAAGAGACATACCAAAGAAGTAGCTAAGTTTGTTCAAGGAAAATGACATACCAAAAATCCAGGTTTTAACAGACATACACATGTATTATGTTTCACAAATATACGCTTAAAACAGGAATTAATTGCTGTTGAATTCTCTAAACTAATCGCTTTCAATTTTGTTGGGGGCAAGCCCAACATAAAGATGGCCTGAACCAATGTCAATTAAAAAGCATTTATAGAGAATTTGAGAAAGTGGAATACAAGTAAGTGTGAAGTTATGTCTTGCAACAACCAGATGACGAGACACAGCTTGTGGCCCTTTCAAGCTGCTTGACTTAAGTAGGCCCCTAGGGTCACTTTGAAATTTCCTGATCATTGCCAAAAAGGTTTTGTTGCTACAAGTACAGCGATCTTCACATAGTGCATGTGAACAGGGTAACTTTCACGATAGGTAGTACATAAAAGTTCCAAAACAAACTTTAGATTGACCCTTGTGCTGAAAAGCAACCACTGAACTATTTCTCTTTGTCGCTGTTGTGTATAGTTCGCTGTGGATAACATCTTTGCCATGTTTCAGGCGAGCAAACAGATCTGGCTTTTCAGTTAACTCATCACTACAGCTTCCTAAAGCAAGGTGCATCTCTTGCTGTTCTGCTACTGGGAGATTTGCAGAGCGTTAAACTATAGTTCCAACCACATAGTTGTTTCATTTCACTGATAACCTCAGTGACATAACCAGTTTCCTTCCTAGTTACTATTGTAGAATGTAGAATGCAGAATCTTTTCACTTTGGATACAGGAATGCTGTTGCATAGGCCAGGCAAATGTTGGAGCACTGAAACAGCCTTAATGATTTGGGACTGAGGATTTTGTGATCCGAGGAAAAGATTGCGCACATTGCCGTTTGAGTCTTCAAAAAAGAAGCAGGAACAGGACCATAGAGGACCATTGTTAATAACCTAATCTGTAAGGTGAAGAAGCTGATGCAGGTTAAATGTCTCAATACGGACATCATAAAGATTTTTAGCACATAAACAAATATCTTCCAGTAGTTGGCTAGCCTCCTGTATTTCACTCTCTGAGATGCTAGTCTTTAAGAGAGTGAAGATAGCACTTACTAAAAGCATAAAATGATCAAAATACCTCCCATGACAGGTAATGAGTAGTACAGGAGCCAAGTCCGATCCTCGGATGCTTTGTGGTACCCTTGATCATCGAGACTTCAAGGTATTCTAGTGATATAATTAGGCCGCTTGATATTGGCTCTGCGTGAATCACAGATAGATAATTTGTCTCCACAATAGTAAGGTGAATGCCTGTAAGCAGTATCAAACCAGTGTGACATGAACATTTTCACTATCATAAGAAGAACTGTGTGCATATAGTCCATACTTGTTCCCTTAATAACATCGTACCCCAGAGGTCCAAAACTAGCGGTTAATCCTTTGATTCCATTCACCGTATCATTTTTGTGGCCGGCAATCTTTTGTTCCCTTGCCAATGAGGCATCTCGAAAGGTTTGTTCATGGAACCTCTCTTGTATGTCTGTTACATGATCTGCTTTTCTCACATACGGATATACCACCCTACAATTTCCACATTTGTCAATTCAACCTGCTTGAAGTATAGTAGGGGCATCCACATTGTCCATTAAATTGTACCATGCAAATAGAGGTGCTTGGCAGGGGCATCCATCGAACTACTGATAGTTATTCCTCTCACTGTTATGGGTTTGTCTTCCGTAGGAATCGTAACTGAAAAACAATCACGGTACAGTTGCTGCATAATTTTAGTAAAAGGCTCAATAAATGTCGAAAATATTGGTTTTACATAGCCAAACCAAACCCTTTCAAAAATTCTGTATTTTCTTGTATATCTCAACGAATGCAAATTCACTTGAGCTCAATTTAAAAAGCATGCCTAGTAAAAATCTAGACTCAAACTAGGCTTTAACACTAATATCAAAATTCCCCCTACCCAAAAAAAATTGTCAGCTGAATACTATGAGCCCTAATAGTTTCATTCTATATCTAACTTCATAATTAAGTATTTTCAAAGAATGAAAATGTACGGCTAATTATTATTACATGGACATTTGAATTTGTTAAATTCAGCTAATTTTCAACAACAAAACTTAAGTTCAAAAAGTACTTCAAATAAAACTTGACACTATTGAGAAAGTGCCTTGCACTTCTCCCTGTAATCTGGGCTCAATGAAAATGGAGCCTTGGAATAAGAAATTGAAAACTTAAGAGTAAAATGTTTTCGGTCTAAATAAACTGTAAGTGAGGTAACAAACTTAAAATGACAATCTGCCACATCGGCATGCAATGGCTTAACATCCCAACCCCTCCCCATAATACCATCTAAAAGACTATAACCCCCAACCAAAGTAAAAGGAATTTTGAGCTTGTTCACCTCAGAGAGACCAAAAATTGCCATGTCATGGAAGGCCTCAAGAACACCAAGGCTGATGAGCTTAAAAACTACATCATCTTTGATAATAACAGAAAATTCAAAGTTCATTTCTGCAACTGAAATTAAGGCTGCAGGTGATTCTTTGTGGTCTTGTTCAGATGGAGGTGGGGATGGAGCTGGGTTTGGAGTTGATTCCTGACATAATGGTATCCTCCTTTTTTTCCGGGTTGATACTTTCTGTGGTTCCGGCCTCTTCCGTTCAAGCTCTTCCAGGCCCACATCTAGTTGAACATTGGTTGCCAATGTATTAAACTTTAATTAATCCTCTGATGGGATCTACCTCGTTCACCGCTGCTTCAATCTCGCCCATCCAGAAAACCTCATCCTTCATTGTTTTTGAGATTTGTGGATTCTAAAAACAAAACATAACCTAGTAAGATTTGGTTGAATGATGCTGTACAATCTTTTATTTCCAACTAAATTTCTTGCAGACAAAGGAAACTACATGTACAATGATTCTGTGCAGTGTTTTAGTTAAGATTGCAGGGTACTGAAATCTCGTCCTAAAAGAGATTGTGAGGGTAACCTCTAGCGTGAAGGCGTTTTTTGAAGTTGTAGATGTTCTCATAGAAGGATTTAGCTGAGGAGTTAGTTCTCAGAAGTCTAACGGCTTCGCCCTTTATGAGACCTTTTCTGACCCCGTGAGGGTTACAGGAAGAGAAATGCGTGTATTGAAAAGTCTCTGTAGGTTTAAAATGTGTGCGGATGTCAAGGATTCCTTGGTTGTGAAATCTCTCACCTTTGTAAACAGTTGTACCCAGAGAGTTAATCTCTTTATCAGATAATTCAGCCGTAAATTTAATTGAAGGGTGATGCCTGTTTGCAAGAGCAATGAATTCATCTATCTCCTTTCTATCAGTTCTCCACAATGAGAAAATATTGTCAATGTATCTTTTCCACTCAAGAGGTTTAGTTTTGCTGAGGTTCAGTATTTCTGTCTCTACCGCCGACATAAAAATGTTTGCAAAGGCGACTGCCATCTTTGTACCCATTGCGGTTCCATGTGTTTGGAGATAGTTTTTGCCGTTGAATTCAAATGAGTTCTCTTGAAAAATAAGTTTAAGGATTTTTCTGAGGGATTGGGTGGGGATAGGGGTGTTTTCCCTGTAGAAAGTCTGATATGCTTTGCATACTGTGTTTATTCCCTCTTCCTGTGGGATATTTGTGTACAGGCTAGCAACGTCTAAGGAGACTAGGAAAACGTCCTCTGGGAGGTTTCTCCTTTCTATGAAGTTAACAAAGTCAGTTGTGTCCGTAAGATAGGACTTTTGTGACTTAGCTATAGGCTGAAGTAGGCTGTCAACGAATGATAATATTCGTTCGGTGGGTCCGTCGTTTCCTGCCACTATAGGTCAGCCAACAGGAGTTGGCTTATGAATCTTTGTGAGGGTGTTGAAGACAGGTATTCTGGGTGGATTAGGTGTCTGTGATAACCATTTAATAGCGAATCCATGCAAAAATCGACCAAAATCGCCGATTCGTGGCAAGGCTCAAAAAAATCAAAATCGCTCTTCTTTTGCAGACTGGTAGACTTTAGTAAGTATACAAACGCTATGTTTTTTTTTTTTCGAAAGATCTGTTCGTTTCCGAGAAAAACGAAGAAAACCGTTTCAAGCCCCACCGTCGATTTCGCCAGCCAAAAACAGGGCTGAAATTCATCATGATTCGCTGGACTCGCGTTCCAATACAACCGCGCTAGGAAGAAAACTTATTGCTAAAATTTTAAGTTTAACTCGTCGTTGATCAAAATATATAATATTTTTAACATTACAACCCTTTGAGTAATTATAAAGAAAGCTAAAGCGTACGGCTACCTGATGTTTACCCACTAAAGGTCGTTGAAAACAGCGACGATTTTCATCATGTGCCTTTCATAAGAATGTTTTCAGATTGAAGGGAAATACACTACAGGCATCTAACGTTTATGTTATGTAAAAATGTTTTTTGGGAAATCACTTTGAGCTTCTCAGAAATTATTTGAAAATCGTTTTACAGACAACATAAAGTAACGCCATCTTTAACATATGCGTGACCATTGTCAGTCGACCAGGCAAAGGTCATCAAACGTCTGTCCTAAAAAGTCTTGCTAATATTCACAAACAAAGTTCTAAATGTTAAAGTACTTACCCTATTCTTTGTTTCAGGTCTAGGTTTACGGCAAAATGTTTTCCGTTGCCATCTGTTCAAGTTTGCCATTCTATATTAAACTCTGTTTGAGACTCATAACCAACACGCATGATTTCTAACGAAGTTCGCTTATGTTAATTCAACACATAGTAAACCCAAAAAAATATTCGCGCAAGGGAAAATTAAATGGAAAAAATTCATGCACGCCAATTAACCCTATAAAATATTCATGCTACGGCCTAAAAAAATTTAAACCAGGAATTTGATAAGGAAAAAAATTCCTGCGGCTCAAAATTCCCCCCCCATAATCTTTCTAATAGTCCGTCCCTAAGAGATAAGATATCTCTTCGTGATCCCGAGTGTCCTGCGTTCTTGTAACATTCTGCAAGCGCGTCTGCTAATGAGCTTGAAGTCAATGGCTTCGTCATTGGTCTGCTGAGCTACAATTTGGGATTGAACTAAGGATACCCAGAGTTTTTCAGCGTCTTCTGGCGCAATCTCCTATCCGTCCGTAGGGCGGGTATAGAGAGAACCCTGGGGACAAGGTTGCAATCTCTCCAGGAGTTGCATCGACCACTTGTTTTGCTGTTCGAATGTGGAATCGTTGAGTTCTATCCGACGCCATATCCCCCACACGTTGTCTTGAATGAGGTACAAGTCAGTCGTTTGGGGGAAATGTAAAAAAAAACAACAACAACAACGACAACAACAAATGCCATCAGAACTGGACTATAATCTTTAACTTTTACAAAAAAATTATTTACTCTAGGGGAAATCAGGTTTAATTTCAAACTAAAAGAAAAACTGAAAGTTTTATTTTATCGGCCAGATTAGGTGGATTGGTGCCGTACCCGGAGACTCTGGGTTATCTAAGAGAGTTGACAACTATGGTAAACTTTATATAGTATTCACGGATTGAATCTAAGTGACTTATTAGAGTATAATACAATGAATAAACCAAGAGTACCTGAACCTACAGGAATGAGGATACCGGTTTGCTGATAGATATATTCTGAAATGTTCTTCCTCTAACTCCTTTGTCGGCTTTAACAGGTTTCCCCCTCCTTTCAATTATGTGATTGGCGATTTCCTTTGGAACTTGGCACGAATTGGAAGAACTGTTCCGTCGCCATCCAATACCGAGCTCAGAACGATGGAAAGGGCATATCTTAAAGGAACTTAGGGCGCTTTCCATCCGTCAGAACTGGCCGGCTGGACCTCCTGACCAGTCATTTTGAAAATGAAGTAGGATTTTTCCAAGAGTTTTTGCTGAAAAACGTTCTCTTTCGAGCATACTATCATGTCGGATTTGGCTCATCTAGCTGAAGAGTTTGATTAAAAGGGAAATTATCATTGTGACGGGAATGGTCTGGCTGGTCAGTTCTGAGCTAAAATAAAGTCTGATTCGCTTTCAATACCAGAAAGAGACCTATGCCCAGTTACATCCTTAATAGTTTGACAGCGACAAAGGAACATTCTCAGTTGATCTCTACTTATCCCTTCTATCAAACGAACACAGAGTACCTACTAATGACTCGAAGGAACACGAACCTTCCATAACTTCATTGAAGAAGAGCGCACACAAACACTGTTTATGCAAAGATCTTTGTCTTTTTCAAGTGGGAATGAACAGTTGAATCAAATTAAACTAAATTTAATTCGATAATGTTAATCAAATGCCTAAAACGTCAGAATATTAAAGATAATTCTCGGGTGAAATGATGTCAACTGGAGTATTTTTGAAGAAGGAGGAGTATAAAAGATGAATCTTCAGTGTACTGGAAGTAACGGGTGAAAGTCAGTAAAGCTCGTCACGTGTATTTCACCGGAAGTAGACCCTTGGCACACTCCTATGCAAATGAGATTAATTGAAGTGAACGGATCCACGAGCAAGGAACTTTGCTTTGTTAAACTACTGAGCTTTATTTTATAGACGGCTTTTTTAAGGTCCAGGTTTCTCAAAATTTTTAACAAGCATGAGATGTTAACTTGAAAACATTAGAGAAAACAGAGGGATGAAGAAATTACCAGAAAGCTGTCACGCACCTCCACATTCGCTACAGTGTGAACGCACACATTCCAGCGGACTTCACGACTATGGTAACATAGGTGATAAGATGGCAAAATGAAACAAATTGCAGCTTGAAGTACAACAGATACAGGTTAAGGTGAGCTTTTCAAAAAAATTGTTCT
The DNA here is from genome assembly GCF_958299795.1 of Porites lutea. Classification (NCBI taxonomy): domain Eukaryota; kingdom Metazoa; phylum Cnidaria; class Anthozoa; order Scleractinia; family Poritidae; genus Porites; species Porites lutea. Next base: position 18,351,575 of record NC_133203.1, read on the forward strand.
TCATATCAAGGCTACCAGCGTTGTAAACGGAAACCTAAAGTCAAATTGTTGTTGGTGGTCGCGTGACTAATGTGTTGGATGGCGTTATTTTATGTTGTCTGTAATAGGAATTTCAAATAATTTCTGAGAAGCTCAAAATGATTTCCCCAAAATAATTTTAACATAGCATAATAGTTTGATGCTTATAGTGTTTTCCCCTTCAATCCTGAAAAATTCTGATCAAAGGCACATGATGAAAATCGGCGCTTTTTTCAACTACCTTCCGTGGTTGAACAACAGGTAGACATACGCTTTAGCTTTTTTATAATTACTCAGACTGTAATAATGCTAAAAACATTATATATTTTGGTCAACGACGAGTTATACTTACAATTTTAGCAACAAGCCTTTTTTCTAGCGTGGTTGTTTTGAAATGCAAGTTGAGCGAATCATTGTGAATTTCAACCCTGTTTTCGGCTTGCGAAATCGACGGCGGGGCTTGAAACGGTTTTCTTGTTTTTCTCGGAAACGAACAGATCTTTCGAAGAAAAAACTACATGGCGTTTGTACACTTACTAAAGTCTATCAGTATGCAAAAGAAGAGCGATTTTTATTGTTTGAACCTTGCCGCACTTTGGTCGATATTTGCATGGAGTTGCTCTTAACAGTCATTTCATCAATCAAACTTCCCTGATGAAGTTCTTCAACTATTTGTTTCACTTTTTGGAAAGTTGCCCCTACCATGGGGTCTTCATGGGGTGTGTAGTTGTTTCCATCGTCTAGTAGGGTCTGCCCCTCTTGTGTTTTATCTAGTTTGTTCATTATGACTGTGGAAGTACCTTTATCCGCTTTCTTGACGTTTATTCCAGAGTTGTTTTTCAGCTCTGTGATAGCTTTTCTCTCATTTAGAGGTAGGTTGGGTATAGCTTTGGTTATTGGTGTGTGCGCAAGTTGTATTTTAATTTCTTCTAGATGGCTCTCTAGGGTGACAGACTGCTGAAATGGTGGTTCCCAGTTTGACTTATCGTAGAAGGGGTGGATGTTTTTGTCCTTGCCGTGATATATAAACTGGAGCCGCATTCTCCTAGCAAAATCTTTGAAGTCTGTAAGGAGTTGTTTTCTTAATGCAGTTTCGTTTGTTGTAGGCGTAGGGACAAATTTTAATCCACGAGAGAGCAGATTTATCTGATCATTATTTTGTAAGTTCTAGATTGGAGAGGTTCTTTATGTCTTTTCTATTGGATTCTGTTTTCATGGCTCTAATATCTTTGCGGGTTTTCTTTCGTCTTTCTGTGTGTTTTTTGTTCTTAAATTTGCGCTTTCTAATCCCGTAGTCCTTCTTATTACTAGACCCTGATTCAGAGACCACACGAGTGTAAGTTTCAACAGTTTTATTGTTTGCCTCTTTAAGGTCGTACAACATTGCATTTACTTCTTCAAGGCGTTTCTCTAAGTTAGCTGTTATAGCTTTTAAACTTTCTGGAATGTTACATGAGTCAGATTGACTGTTGCCTGCTTTAACTGATGTATTCTTAATACAAGATTTGGCTTTTCGCAATTGTGCCTGGTTGCAGTCGATGCGATGGTTGTGAAACCTAATGAGCGCTCCTAGAAATTTCTGCTCAGCCTCCTTTCCGATGGCTTTAATGTCAGATTTAAAATCCTCGTCTGGAAAAATGATCGCTTTTGCGTCGTAACGCAAGTCCGGCAGACAATTGCCGTTTTCCATGTGTCTTTTCAGTTTAATGACTGATTGTTCGGAGCTCTCTATTTTGTCTTTCATTCGAGAGATTTCATCACGATCGGAGGCGGTGTGGCGTGAATGTTTTCTAAAAGGGCTTCTTCCTTGAACTCCTCTCCTTGCTTGGAATTTGGGTTCGTTGGCAGGCTGTTTTCTTTTGCTGGCTCTGCTTGTTCTGCTCTGCTGCTGGCGGCTACGTCTGTTCTGGTTGTCATTTCTTCGCTTTTGGTTGTAATGCCCCGGTGGTGGACTGCTTTGGCTGCACACTATATCGCCGTTTGAGTCTAATAGAGAGTCATCCTCTGCTATGGAGTTCAATTGTTCATCGTCTACTGAGAGGTCACCGTTAAACATCTCTTGCAGGTTTTTCTCTGAGTTTTCCCTCATAGTAAGGTTCTAACAAGTGGTTTCTTAAGCAATTAAGAGAGTCCGTATTATGGAGGTTTTTTTGGAAAGAAAATATATGAGAATTTGTGGGGACAGTGGAAACTGTCTGTAATAGAGAGGTGTTCGTATTAGAGAGCTGTCTGTACCAAGAGGTTTGACTGTAATGTATTAACTAAATGTTTATAAAATAACACTTACTTTTCTGAGCTATTTAGTAAGAACAAGAAAAGTCCACATGGTTATTTTCCAAAACTGGTTAATAATCTTGTGCTTTATAAACCCAATCATAAAAAATTTTGTGAATAAGTTACTGAAATTTGAAGCTTTAGAACTTCTGTTAAGATGGCCTATTACAGTTTTCGTATGAAAACTATTGACTTTTTCAACTTGGAACATCTTCAGCAACTGAATGTCTTTACTCAACTGTTAATCACTGAAATTGAGGTATTAAAATTATCATTTTATCTTCTAAACACATTTTATTGCATAGTTAACACGAAATATAGTGACCGAGCACCAAAAAAGGGGACTGGAAACTAAACCTTTGAAGGCTAAATTCGTGAAAACTAGCCGTACGACCCCATCTGAAAATTTCAGGATTTGTTAGAAATAATAGTTTTCAGAGAGAGAGAGAAAGAGAAATCCTATTGACAGATTCTTGCAAAAGCCAAAAATGTGGCATTTTGGCTCTTTTTATAATAACTAAAAAACTGTGTATAGGATTTGTTTGAAAAAATGTTTACAGTTTTGTCTTTATGTTCCCTAACAATCGTCGAAATTTGAACCCAGGTCATATGGCTAGATTTTGAGAAATTTAGCTTGGAAATTTTCTGTTTATGACCTCCATGGACAAAAGCATTGTACATGCATCACTGTTCGGGGAAACCCTGCTTGCAAGATTGCACATGCACTATGTTTTCCTGCCTTGGGACTGCCTTTGATTTGTAGTCCTGGCCACCATTTGTCGAGCGAAAAATGTGTTTTGGACTTTCCAATCACAGTCTGTAACAGGGTGGTTACCACAACTGGACATTCACCACTGAAATGGGAATATGGTGACATTTGATAGGATTTTTTCAACCTCACTTCATTCAGGATTTGTGGATGATAGCACTACTTCACTTGTGAAACCAAATCACATTAATTTTTGTCTTCTTCACATGGAACGGATATTAGCATGAAAGAGAACTGTTATTTTTTACGCTTACTGGAGCTTTGTGCCCCCATATTAAGGTAGTTAGCAATATTTTGCTCTGTCAGTGAGGACTTTGTTGTTCTTGGGGACTTTGCTTTGGAACATGAAAGAATGTGGCCACATAGTTAATGTGCAATGCAAAAAGTGGTTTCCTCAATGAAGTGAAAAACTCTAAACATAAGAAGTTAACACTTCAAGAATATTTGTGACCCTCCACAGGATTTCCAGCATAATGGTGATAACACGGGCACGCGTGCGATGACACGGCACGCTAAGCGTGACATATGACACGCGTATGCGCATATTTAATAAGGAAACAAAGAGTGTCACGGTAGCTTTTGTTTGCACATCATAACACACTCAATCTTTTACTTTCAGCGGCGTGTTAAATGACACGCTTTGTAGCATGTTAAAGTCATGCGATATGGCACGGTAGCACGAAAAGAGTTGTTAGGCAACCGAAGAGGTTAAGCAAGAAAGCCTTTAGTTTTAGAAGTTACTCGAACATTGAAAGAATGGTCGCGAAAAAGGTGCCTGATGTAAAAAGTTCTTCCTAGCACAAGCGCTCGCACCTTACGCTGAAAGATGACAAATGAAATAACAGGACCGTAAATTATTGAAAAAAATCAATAGCAATAATGTGGCTCTTAAAAAATATAACTTGATGGGCGATACAGTTCGTGCTGAACTAACATAACAAGCCAAAACAGCATTAAAGCAGATTTCTACTTTCCTGCTGTGCGTAAAATGTTCGCATAATTACTACATATCAAGGGGTAGAACAATTTAAATACTACGTGCATGTGGCTTACAGTTGGCACGACGAAAGAGAGATAAATCACTCATGTAGTACGACTAAAACTAAAACTCATGCTTTTATATGACCTTAAAGTGTTTGGAATTGCTGCAAGTTTCGTCTTAGTAACGTGTCTTATTATGGGGTATTGTACGTTACCATAGTTACCATAGTTACTTGAATCTTCAATCTTTAATGCTAAAACAACACAGTAAACATGGAGTACAACGCAACGGAACATTCTAACTGCGGAGTAAATTTCACAACCGAAGATTTAGATCAATTAGAAAGTGTCGAGGAAATGTATTTCAAAATGAGAGAGATCAAGGAAGAAGATGACGAGGATGATTATTCAGACAGCAGTTCTGACGACGAAGGCGATGACACTGATCAAGATGAAGCTGTTGAGATCATGGAAATATACGAAACGGAACGTTCCAAAGTGCAAGCATTTTACTCGGAAACCTGTAAATGTAAAATGGGTGTGGGAGAGATGGCATGCAGTGCAACCCTGAGCCTAGATGATATCACAGAGTGTAGAAACAACTGTAGTGAACTATCATCCGCTGAACTTGACTTAGTCATACTGGGAATCATTCACAGCTCCTTGAACTGTAGCGAAACTAGCATCTCGGGCAGAGTGGAAAAAACCCGCCAAAGCACAAGGATGTGTTTCTTTTATCATGGAAAAAGAATCTGCAAGAAAACGTTTCTATTTCTGCACTGTCTTCAATACTTCCGATTTCACAGCCTGGTAAAACATTACAAGAAGAATGGATTGACCTTGACCTCCGTCTGGCCTCAGGAGAACGAGAATATTACAAAATGTCATGTAAGGAAATGAAAGTGCGCGTCCAAGCACATCTTGAAAAAGCCGATTTTGCATTCGGACAGAGACCTTGCTCATACAAAGGAACAGTACATTACTCGTACGATTACGCACAGCAGCTGCACTATCCTGCAAATCCTAACCAGCCTGGACCAATCTATTTTAAAACGCCAAGAAAATGTGCACTCTTTGGTGTATGCTGTGAAGCAATTCCTCGCCAAGTCAATTTTCTTATTGACGAAAACGTTTTGACAGGGAAAGGAGCAAACAGCACAATCTCCTACGTTCATTACTTCTTCGAGCACCATGGATTAGGCAAGACTGACGCTCAAGTCCACGCAGATAACTGCAGGGCCCAAAACAAAAATTCTGGGTTTTTGTGGTACTATTTGTGGCGTGTAAACAATGGACTGCAAAGCAGTATAAACTATGACTTTCTATTGCCCGGACACACAAAGTTTGCCCCTGACTGGTGTTTTGGTTTAGTTAAGCAAAAGACAAGACGTACCTTTATTTCATCTCTGTTTGACATTGCCTGAGCGGTTGAAGAATCTGCTTCAGTTAGCGTTGCCGAGTTTGTCGGCTTACACAACGGAACAGTTCGTGTGCCTACATTTGATCCGGCCACTTACCTAGGACAATTCTATAAGAAAGTACCTAACATTAAATCATATTTTCATTTTCGATTCAACAAGGAGTTCCCAGGAACTGTATTTTGCAAGCAATACTGGTTCTCGGAAGAAAAGGCCATTAACTTTCCCCGAAACAGAAATCAGCTTCTGCAACCTGGTCAACTCCCCGACATAATCAATCCCCAAGGCATCAGCCGGGAACGTGCTGAGTATCTTTATAAAGAGATGGGAGAATTTTGTCGCGATGGAGCTGAAAATTTGGTTGCTCCACCTGTTTAAGATTAAGAACTTGTTAACTTTATTGTGAGTCACTGATAGCTAATTGAGAATATTGTAAAATTATCTTTAAAAAGATGCAGTGACTACTTATTCGATTTTTTACCGTAATGTATGTAGTTGAAGACTTCTGTGCAAGTAATTAAACAAAATGTAAGGGTTTGTAAACTTACAAGAGTGTGAGTATTGTTTCTCAAGCTCGAAGTCACATTTTAAAACAAGGGAGCACTTTTCTTAGACTACAAACGTTTAATTCTAACAAAGTAACAAGATTTTAATTTTGCAGTGCTCTCTACCTTGTTTCCCTTAGTATGAAACTTACGTCATTATTGCTGATTGTTATTTACGACACGTGAGGTTTAATATTACAAGCCTGCTTGCAATGAAATACACAAATTACCAACCTCTTCCTAGGATTTAGGGGGTAATGACATGAGACCGGGACAAACTCAAACCGGTTCGAATTTGTAATTTTTGCAGCCTTTCACACGAGTCCCGGACGAAATGCTTGTTCGATTACATGAAACCGGTACAAACTCAAAAACGGGAGATTTTTGGAGCTATAATTAACTTTCACACGTCGATTATTGACTGAACATCATTCACTAACTGTCCTAACCTAAAAATGATCGAGCCATGCGAAGAAATATGCTATTTATGGATCCGGTCTGATATTCGTTTCCGTTTTTCATGAGAACGGTACAGTCTCAGACCGGTACGAAAGTAACTTGAGTAAGGTCAGCGACTGACACGAAGTCAGGCCAGTCTGAGTTCATTTTTAGGCCGTTCCCATGTAAATGCATGAAAAAAATGTATGGAGACCAATACGAACTCATACCGGTCTTGAGTTCGCCCCGGTCTCATGTAATTACCCCTTAGTCTTAAAAATACTCAATTCAATGAATTAAATTTGACTTTTGCAGACGGCAGTAGCGGGACGTTTGAAACAATCAGGAGAGTCGGGACTCCTCTTAGAATACGTTTTTCTAGGTGGCTAAATCATTTTTCAGTCTTATTTTTTGGTTTGTTTTCGGTAGCATCTATTTAATTCTGCTGAATTAATTAGATTTGCCCTCTGAAAACCCCTGAGGCTCTTGCTAGAGTCGTTCTACACTGTGGTCAAGCCAGTGAATTTTAGCACAGTGGTGTCAATCTAGAAATACCTGGAAGACTAGTACTTCAGAAAATTTTTATATCTTTTCGGGACACGCTTCTAAAGAAAATCCAGTTTTAAAAAGTGTTAAGTGTTTACGCTTTCAAGTTTTTATTTAATCCTGGTTACTTGCGGACGTATAAACCGACACTTAGGCTTTGAACAATGAACCATATAAAGGACGCGTAATGATACAATAGTTAAGTGCTTTAGATCTCCGCCCTCATTTTTGGTTGTTTTTCAAGAAGTTTTAATCAACTGTAATTAAAGAATAATACATCAAAATAAGGTAATTCCTTTTGAGCTCTTTATTCTTGAATCAGCGTTGATTTAGTTTGGTACTTCTACTTTTGACAAGATGAAAAGAAAAAAATTTTACAACAAG
>NC_133203.1:18373947-18383947 GCF_958299795.1 Porites lutea
AAGTGTTTTAAAACTTAAAGAACTTGCCTTGCCATTCTTCGTCGACTGGTTACAGAAAAGTTATATGACTCCAAGCTCGGTTCTGGTTGGTCTAGTCTTAGACAATGAGATTCAAGCACTTGTTACTTCATAACGGATGTTTTATAAGTCAAATGAGTCAGTGAGTCATGAGTCAATGAGTCAATGAGTCAGATCTGAAAAAATAAAAGTTTCGGTAGAAACAATAACATTAAACAGTACTTTTACTTAATTTGTCTACTTGCTTCATTGCTGCCTGCACATGCAAGGCCTATTTCTGACATGAAATCTCAACCTGGGCTGTTTGTTAGCAGCATTCCAGGCCTTGCCCTACTACTACGTGCATGCCCCGAAAAATAGCCTTCCCAGACACCCTTCAAGAACCATTAAACCATCAGACAATCCATACTACTAGAGTTTCCATACTAGAAGTGAAGTGCTGCCCCAAGGTTGTTCATATTAGTTGATGCACGAGTTTTAAACAGGCGAGCTAATGTAAATAAACACAAACATAATGCAAACAATGAATGCCCGAAGATTTAAATCAATCAACGAGCCTTGAAAGCTATTTAAAATTACAGTGGGTATACAGTAATACCTCAACAATAATTATTCGTACACTGTATGTTTCTATATAAACACTGACTGTGCACAACTGTTTCGACTTGCTGTTTCATACCCCTCGTCGGGCAAAGCACAATAATTGTAATTCACTTTGTTCGCCTCGTAGCATCATTCACCTTTTGAGGCAAGTAAAACTGATTGGAAAAAGTGGTGAACTACACTGGGAAGATTATCAACTGAAAACAACTCTGCTATTGATTGTTGAAATGGATGCTTAGTGTCCTGGATCATCTTCATTGTGTTCATGATCGACAGCGATCCAGAGCATGAAAGAAAATTGTGTTCCCCTTGATAAGATTCCTCGCTAAAACCTAATGAATACTTCCCTGAATACTTTACCTTTACACCAGCATGACAAGCTAAGTAGACAAAATAAGTAAAAGTAATACTTAATATTATTGTTTGTACCGAAACTTTTTTTTTTCAGATCTGACTTGTGACTCATTGACTCATTTGACTCATTAATACTTTACACTCTGTTTGTATGAGTTGTTGCCTCACTGGTCCACTATCGTGTGGATCTCCTACCGCTGTGTTTCTTGATTAAGGGCAACCAAGCTTCTGAAATTTCTATTCCACTATTGATGTTGTTAAGGTGTAGTCTTTTGTGAATTTCTTTGTTCTTACTGTGTGTGGTACAGTGAGCTGGATCACAATCAATAGAGTACCAAAGTGATGACGTCATATAAATGAAATTTGTAAAATTATGGGATTTGCTAAGATATTCTGAAAGCACAATGTCCAAGTCGCCTACTCACCAAAAATTAGCAATTTGGGGCAGATTGTCTCTGAGATATTAGCCCAGTTATGCTCCAATGACTCCATACAAATACTTCTAAATTTGGCTCGGTTCATAAGATTAGGAACCAGGTAAGATTTGACACGCATTTCACACTCCACCCGATATTCCAATCAGCTTGTTTATGGAAACTCGTATCAGTTACCTTTTTTGATTCTATGTTTGTCTGAATCTTAGTCCATTTTCTTTTTCTTAGCACTGTTGACATTTATGGCACGTTGAAGAAAGAAACGGCCTTCTGACCTTTCAGCACTGGTTAACTGCAATCGCCTACTATCTAGAAAGTTTCTTACTTTTCAAGTTATACCAGAGCAATGAAAGACTCAATCCATCTTTAGATTTTACAAGTAAAAATGATTTCCTGATCACCGGGAAAAAAAGTGTGAATTCAAGACAATTTTGTGGTGTTTGTGTTACCCCCGGCTCCATGACCGTTTTAACATTTTTGTGCAAAAACACCGTCAATGAACGACCCATTTATCTCTACACACACACACTATACTTTATTTTCATACACATCATTTTGCCATCGCCACCTGCAAATAGCAAAAACTAGACAAGGCGTGCGGAGAGGAAATGTTACAGCAGTCATAACAGATAATATTGTAAAGTAACTAAGTAAACTATGTGGAAAAATAAGAATTACAGAAAAACAAGCTGAAGTTACAAAATATATTGTCTTACAGAATGATGTTACAAGACAAATTTACTACTAACAACTTATTAGTGCATTGAGTCGAGGATGCAGAATTTGCCATTTTTTGTAGGAGAATGGGCACTTAAACATAATTGTCCACTGCTTCCATTATCGAGAGCAACGGGTGGTGTTTCAATTGCCCAAGCTGAATTTTTATGTTGTACTACAACAGTAGAGCTTTACTGAGGTATAATAATTGTTCTTAAATTCCATGCACCAAGCCATGATTTGTTCCTTCAAAGTTTTCCAAAGTTCATCATTTGTGAAAGTGCTGGAGATAGGAATCTTCGGCGTTTTTTAACCGAGTAAAAATGCATGATCTTGCAAATAGTATTGTTACTGAGATGCCTTACCCACCCGCCAAAGTTGAACTCGTTTCCTTGAACTGCTTTTCTTCCCAAGGGCTTTGATAATGGTATAATTCAAATGATTACAATGTAAACTAAACAGCTATCGGTTAACAGATCTTGACAGATCCGCTCGAATTTATTTCAGTCACACAAGTGTCACACAGACACCTAAGTTCTCCACAAACTACAATGCTTTAGCTATATCAATGCCCAAGCTTTTGATTACAACTCTGACACTGTCTGCATTGCTAATGCCAGTCTTTAGTGACTAGGTAAGTACCTTATTTATTACTTTTTACAGCGTGGACAATATGTTTAGCAAAACAAATGATAAAAAAGGGTAATAAAGTGGAAAAAAAAGGTTGCCGCTTATGTTAAGTTTGTTTTAAGTGTTTGAGTTTTACCTTAAAAAAACAAACAAAGAGAACCACATGTGCTGAAATACTATGCAACACAGGATTCAATAGAATGAAAACAACAAAGATTAAGGTACTAGTTGAAGAACTCATGCACTTGCCAAGTCATTCAAAAATGATGAAACAGTGACAAGGGTCTGCCCTCGTCCAATTTCCAGCAAAGCCTGCTCCAGGAAAGTTAGGATGGCTTTGCTTTGATTATATGAAACATTAAAAACGTAAAAACTCCCCAGCAATCCAAGCACAGCATCTTAAATCGATTTCTGGGGCAGTTGGCAAGTAATTCCTCCCTCTGCCACAATGTAAATTAGATCTATGTCAAAAATATCTCCAACAATTAAAAGCTGGGGCTGGACAAATCCTGTTACTGCATCGTAGACTTCTGCATCCCTCTGCAATACAAAAAAACATAATGTTGCAATTTTAGAAGTGAAAGCAAAATGTTAACAACCACACATTAAGTCAGTATGGTCAACCCTCCTTTTAAATAATACACCTGCATTTATGTACTATTAATAATTTTGTCAATCAGGATTTTGTCACAAAAATAATGGCTTATCAAATTTATTGAAGTAAGCACCTGTTCTAAAGGTAGAAAAAGTTAATAAGCACCCACTTTCAAGGTCTAAAATTTTTAGAAAGAGTTTACTTATTAAAGCTTAGGGCAGTAAAGGAATAAATGTGGTATTTCATTTCGGATTACAAGTATACATGTGCAATATACTGTATTTTGTTTGTTGCAATTATGTTTATCGCTGTCGACCCTATAGCATTTTCATACCACAATATCAGAAATAATCACGAGTTAAAAAATGAGGCGCAGCTGACTTTGAGATTTCTGGATTTTGGACTAAACACAGTGTGGAGTTTTTGATTTACCTTCTCAAAAGAGTAAGAATTCTTGGGAAAAAATGAAAAGATGAAATTCGCAAAATGTCTTGGTAACTAGTATCCAATATCCAAACCACTCACTGTTAAGCTTGTGATTTTCTCTTTATGAATAATTAATAAGTTTGAGAACTTTATTTCCAAGTTTCCTACCTCTATGATACTGACAACTTCCTCCTGGGTTCCTTTCCTCCTACTGCCACGATTTCGCAGAACCTTGTTAATCATCAAGAAGGATGCCCGGCTTTTCATTTGTGACATTTAAATAAAGAAAAAAAATCGTTAGTAAAACACACCTGGTAGAAAAATTAATAAGTGCACACCCCCTCCCACCGGACAAATTAAAAAATACTGAATTACACAAGAGGAGTATCAAATATTATTTCTTCACCGGCTTTCAATCTCTAGATTCATTGTTTGACAAATTTATTTATTTAATTAATTCATTGTTTTTCCACAAAATAAACTACATTTGTAACTTTTTGCTGCAAATAGTGAAAATTGTGCCCACCACAAATAACTGCCCTCTCTCAAGGAAGATTTTTAAATAAGCACCAAGCGGTCTGTGTCTTGACAGTTCTGGTAACTTTTTAGGCCTGGAAAGCTGTTTTGTGTTTGTTGATTTTTCATTCAAGATCAAAGTTTCAGTAACTTTGAAAGTAATACAATAAAACTATCAGGTAACAAAGGACATGACTTGTTCATGGCTTATGAACTGTGCTCCTATTCAACAGGTTTAAATTTTGAAATTTGCCATCGGGCCTGAAAAGTTTCCGGGGCCTTTCAAGAAACGTGCCCCAGGACACTTACTAAAATAAATACGGTAATCATGTAATCAAATGTGTATCATTTAGATAATCTTGGTGTGTTTTAATTAATCAAAATCTGTAACTGTAATTGGCCTGGTGGAGTAAATGCACAATAATTTTATTCGAAATTTTGTTTATCACCTTGTGGTAATTGATGAAAAAACCTAAAATTTACCTTCTCTGTCATATTCATTGTCCTCAAAAGCGGCTTCCATCTCCCTGATGAAGTTAAGGAGGGCCTTGTACTTGCTACCTGCAGCCTACTTTTAAGATACGCTGCGGCCACATCTGGTACTTTTCTCGTACTTTTGTGGAGATGTTGTTTTCACCAAAGATGCGGCATAATTCAGCTTTAAGCTTTGAAAAAGTCAAACAGGAGACATCATGTTATACATTGTTCTTGACAGTTGTGTATTACTTGGAACATTAGAGAGAGGAATGTACATGTTCTTGATCAGTCTCCCATTTTTTCTTATTTTTCTAGTTCAATAAAGACAACATAGTTCATAAAGGACACTTAAGTTCATTAACAACTGCAAGAGTTCAGAAAATGTCACACACATAAATGTATCTTTACTTGGATCCTGTATGTGCAAAGGCAGGGGAAGGGGATCTTAATGGGTGTATGTAAAAGCCTGTGTTACTAATAACAATAATGATAATAATAATTAACTTAAATTTTTTTTAAATCCTATAAAGACAACATAGTTCAATAAAGATAACGTAGTTCGTAAAGGACACTAATGTGCAGTAATGACTACAAGAGTTCAGAAAATGTCATACGCATTAATGTATCTTTATTTGGATCCCGCATGTGCTAAGGTGGGGAAAGGGTCTTCAAGGGCTTGTGTATAAGCTTGTATTATTAACAATAACAACAACAATAACTAAGTGTCAATGCACAGTTCAGTTCATCATTTTACGACGGGCTTGCTTGAATTGCCCTGACATCCTGCTTGTGTAGTTTTGTGGTATTTACCCAGTAGGCACGTGGTAACGACCAACAGGTGTAGATTAGTACAACTTCCATTGCTGCAAGACTATATGGTGGTTTATTATAGCAGTCACAACATAGCCTTGTCATTGTTATGGCAGGATTAGAAACCAATTTTAGATTGTGTGTATGGCTGCATGGAGCTAATTTGATTGTTTGCTCGGTTGTATGGAGTTTATTATATTTTTTAATCGTCCGGATGTCACAATCCTGTTTTAGGGATAGGGGACAGGGTGGAAATATTTGTTAACTTTTAAATTAGGAGATTTTGGGGGAAATGGGTTGTAAGAACCTTTAATAAGACTATTTATTGATTTTATTCAGCTGCCTCCCCCAAAAAAGAAGGGCGACATATATCTCACTTTGCCCTGTTCTCTTTTTTGAAAATAGGACATTTTGGTATTATAAGATGTGCAAAATATATCTTACAGACAAAACATATGGATCTTTACATTGAAAATAATTTTTCGTTGCTCTAATGAAGTTAAGACAATTAATTTTGCAATAAATTAACTTATCCTTGGATGTCTTAAATTATTCATTTTGTATTTCTAAAATAATGCGGTTAGCCAAGCGGTCCAGCTGCCTGGCCATAAGTTGGAGCTGGTGAGCCACCCGTTTGGCACCATTGTGGTGTTTTTGATTTCTTTTGCCTTTAGTTTTAAATTTTCTTCTTTCGCTCTTTCCCCAATTCCTTTTTTCCTTTCTTTTTGCTTTAACTCTTCTTCTTTTAACCCTCTGCGAGAATGTCTGTTTTGTGAAGTTGCTAAATTGAACAATGTCTAAGGAATTAGAGATTTGGTATGCAAAGGTTTTGTAATCTCGCTATATCTCTTCTGGTATAAGATGTGATTTGCAAAGAATTGATAGACTGTACACCATGTTGGCACGGTTAAAGTTTGAAATATACAACTTAAGAAGGGAAGCAGATGTGGAATACACAGCTGTTTGCGGTGTAGTGACATGTAAGGATGAAAAAGGAAGGCTGGTTCTGGAGGAGAAAGAGAAAGGTATAGGACTGGAGTTAGCAGCCATAAAGAGAAATGTTGATGATATAGTAGAGAGTAGAACGAAGTTAACTACTTCTGAAATAACACAGTGGAGAAACAGGAGAGGACGAGATTATTTTAACAAAACAAAGGAGAAAAGACGTGAGAGCAGGCCTTGTGATAGTGAGAGAACTGAAAAACACCTTACGTTGTGTTTTGTATTTTGTAAAGGAGAGGGATGCCCTATCACAAAGTGATTTGAAGTCTTTTATGTACAAGGATAGACTAAATGGTAAGGACATTTTATTTGAAAGAGGAAGGCAACACGATAGAGTGAATTTACATAACTTCACTGGACGCAATGTATCCAAAGAGGAACGGCAGATTTTGAACTATGGGGGTGGTTTTGTTATGAAAGGAAAACCTACATCAGATGGCATAAAGAAGCAGCATGCAGTTAAAAAATAGACTGAACTGGCTGTACTGAGTTATGTTTAATATTTGGCTGGTGTTAAGGTGAAGGTTAGGGTGAAAGGGGGACGGCAGGGGCGAAATGTTAGGAAGAAATTTTTCATTACTTTTTTCATCCTAGAATAGGTTATTTGGAGAGAAGGTTTATAACCAAGGTTTTAAAATTAGATAATTTTACTCTGTAAATCATGCTAGAGGTAGATCTCTATCTGCTGCTATGGTTAGGGGAATGACTAGTAACCAAAGAGGATTAAAACTGTTAAGGGATTTGAGTATAATGCTTATATTCTAAGAGAAAGTGACAAAAACCTGGGCTGGTCTCTTAACAATTCCTCTTGGTATAAACAGGAATATGATAGGCATTTGAATTCTGGTTTTTATTTTATGGTAGGAAGAGTGGGCGATGTAGATAGTGTAAAACTTAAATGCCGGTTATCTTTACAGGCGATTAAGTTTTCCTTTTTGTTAGTTCAATAACCACACAGCAGGTCAATAAGTACACAACAGATCAATAACCACACCAGTAGTTCAATGACCACACATTAGTTTATTGAGCATAAACTATATGTAGCTGCGGGAAAAATAGCCACAAATATGTTAGTCATGTTTTAATAAGAATGCGTAGCATTAAGCAAGTGGTAAATACTCATTTAGCTACGGTACGAGAACTAAATTGATAAATAGCTATGTTACACTGTTATTAAATTCTAGTGAGCTCACTAGATGTTAATTTAAAAATTTTAGTCTTCTCAGAAGGTCTGTCATTCTCATCAGGGGCTCAGTGAACAGAGCTGGAAAGAGAGCCACGAAAAGGGAAAGCCAACTTGGTCCGGAGACAACTTCAAAAAAATTAACCAGACAAAGCGCACATTGATAACGCAGAAGAAAATAACAGTTAACGGTGGATGAAAACTGAATATTAAATCCATATACTGGGCTATTCTGGTATATGGCAACCATGTCTTTCCCTTAAACTGCCCACTGTGGGCCAGATCTGTCGGCTTAGTTAACTGTAGAAGGTCATTGCCCTCGTGCAACGGGCATCCTTTTGTTTGTTTGTAAAATCAGATAGGGATGTTTGTGGGCGGGGTATTATGGCTGTAAAAGCCCGTCATATCTCATTGTCATTTTCATTTAATTAATTATTTATATATCACCTTCATCACATTTATTTATTTATTTATTTTGGCTTAGCCCATAATGAAATGGTTAACTAACGCAATGCTGCACATTTTTTAGTTACAAAATAGCTTATGTAATTTAGGTCTATATCTTCTTTGGAATAAGAAGACTGAACTGGTAAGAAAAAGGCCTTACTTGGACACCAGGATTACTGTGATGTAACTCCTTCAAGTTGCACACGAAAGTTCATGGCGGTTGCACGTTAACATTGTCTGTGAAGCTGTTATTCATGGTTGGCGAACATTGTACTATAAAATAGAAGTGTGCTGATCTGTTGTTGCTCTTTCAATTTCAACTCGTTCACTCACCGAATCAAATAAACGTTTCTTTACACGCTCTGCCTTATAAAGGGATATTTTGTCTAGTGACATTGGATGGACCCTTTCAGTTGAAACTAGCCTCCAATTCAGTTCTGAATCGCGAGGATCCTGTGCTGCCGGTTCTGGGTCATTATTCTGTGGGGGACCATGAGGTAAGCTAAGACCAATCTTTTTCCCGTTTTCTTCTCAACTAGTTTGCCCTCATCATAAAAGCTCTTGAGCTCAGGATCGGAGATTGTTCACTCGAGGAGCTCTGGCATCTTTCTGATGTCTTGCAGATCGTTTCTTCTCCTTACCATATTCGTGTTTTTGAAACTTCAAAGACTGTATGGTTTCTGCATTTAGTTTCCTTTTTTTCCGGTAAATTCCATTGGCATGGCTTTGAGGTGCATGGGACATAAGTTTCTTGGTGACTCACAGGACCAGCAGTGTTTGCAGCACTTGTGAAAACTTAATTGTTCTGTTTATCTGTTTATGTTTTTTTATGAGTCACAGGAAGATGGTTACATCGGCCATCCACTGCAGCCGGGTAGCCACAAACAGCCTTGGAAATGTGTCCTCTTAGATTTGTTATAACTTTGACAGTATACACTTTTCCCTTCTTCATCAATGCAAGAACAATGCTTTTAATGAATAAATTATTTTCATCCTTTTTTGTAAACATCTGTCGAACGTGGCCACATTTATAAAAGTTGTATCCTTTTGAAATTGGCTTTTTGGTGGCCAGCTTGTTCCTAATTTTGACGTCTTCAATTAAATACTTCTAAATCTGGCTGAATGATATTCTTGGAAGCACTGAAATACCACACTCGAATCTGTCAGAAGGAAAGTCAGTTTGGATTTCGGGATCAACTTCATCAGCGGCTCTTGAGTTTATTGTTTTCTTTTCTAAATTTGCTCCCCTATCTGGGTCCACTTAATTTTTATCAAGCCCATTTTTATATAATCATCCACTCTAAAAGTTAAACAAAGAAGTAACAGCTTGTCAGTTTTCATTTCTTGGCACTGTTAACAAAGATCGTCAAGCTACTGCATCAAAACTAAAACTATAATATTGGTGACAAATGGTCTTTGCGAGCATTCGCAAGCATGCAAGCACTGCGATGTTTCGCAAGCACGAGCAGAAATAAAAAATTTGCTTTCCAAGCAGCGAGTAGTTTAAAGAGTACAACTCGTGAGCAGTGAGCATTTCTTATATTTTCCACTTGCAGCAATCCATATGGAAATCCTTTTCATTAAAATAAGACAGAAAATGTTTTAAAAAGATGATGTGATACTCATCGCTAAGTTCAAAGAGATCAGTGGAAAGCTTGCACAAAACCTTAAGAGAACTTCGTCTAAAGTAAAAACACACCTGTGCGCAAGCAATCTCGAAGATTGTCTAATATTCAGTTACAAGTTCACTGCTCAGGTAGAATAACATCATGTGATTAGAACCATTTG